>NW_028160894.1:5000-27224 GCF_964263955.1 Coregonus lavaretus
AACTAGGAATCACTGCTAGTCCTGGGGCTAAACTAGCATTATGTAGTGTTAGCCAGTAACTAGCATTAGCAGCTAACCCTGAAGCTAAACTAGCATTAACTGCTAACTGTTAATGACTTACCCTCTAACTCTAACCCTTAGCTTTGCTAGCATTGACCGCTGATCCTAAACTGGCAACCAGCCCCACCACGATCCCCAACCAGCAGGACAGAAGGGGGTTACGGGGGGGGGGACCCTAGAATATACCGTATATCTACTTGTTTAACTTCACCCTATCTTAACAGCACACACAGACACACACGCATATATACATCATATATATATTCCATAGATATATGAGAACATTTATATACCATTGTACATAAATAGATCAGCAACATGCATGTATATCTGCGTAGATATATATATGTCAGAATGTACATAAACATACATATATAATATATGCAGAGATATATGATTATATATGTAAGGTAAGGTAGGTCCTGTATGAGCTGCGGTGCATCAGGAGAGAGGCTTACAGTACAACAGGGACCCCAGGCCTTTATAAACCATAGAGACTGGAGGAGAGGGTTACAGTACAACAGGGACCCCAGGCCTTTATAAACCATAGAGACTGGAGGAGAGGGTTACAGTACAACAGGGACCCCAGGCCTTTATAAACCATAGAGACTGGAGGAGAGGCTTACAGTTCAACAGGGACCCCAGGCCTTTATAAACCATAGAGACTGGAGGAGAGGGTTACAGTACAACAGGGACCCCAGGCCTTTATAAACCATAGAGACTGGAGGAGAGGCTTACAGTTCAACAGGGACCCCAGGCCTTTATAAACCATAGAGACTGGAGGAGAGGGTTACAGTACAACAGGTACCCCAGGCCTTTATAAACCATAGAGACTGGAGGAGAGGGTTACAGTACAACAGGGACCCCAGGCCTTTATAAACCATAGAGACTGGAGGAGAGGGTTACAGTACAACAGGGACTCCAGGCCTTTATAAACCATAGAGACTGGAGGAGAGGGTTACAGTACAACAGGGACTCAGGGCCTTTATAAACCATAGAGACTGGAGGAGAGGGTTACAGTACAACAGGGACTCAGGGCCTTTATAAACCATAGAGACTGGAGGAGAGGGTTACAGTAGAACAGGGACCCCAGGCCTTTATAAACCATAGAGACAGGAGGAGAGGGTTACAGTACAACAGGGACCCCCAGGCCTTTATAAACCATAGAGACTGGAGGAGAGGGTTACAGTACAACAGGGACTCAGGGCCTTTATAAACCATAGAGACTGGAGGAGAGGCTTACAGTACAGCAGGGACCCCAGGCCTTTATAAACCATAGAGACTGGAGGAGAGGGTTACAGTACAACAGGGACTCAGGGCCTTTATAAACCATAGAGACTGGAGGAGAGGGTTACAGTACAACAGGGACTCAGGGCCTTTATAAACCATAGAGACTGGAGGAGAGGGTTACAGTAGAACAGGGACCCCAGGCCTTTATAAACCATAGAGACTGGAGGAGAGGGTTACAGTACAACAGGGACCCCCAGGCCTTTATAAACCATAGAGACTGGAGGAGAGGGTTACAGTACAACAGGGACTCAGGGCCTTTATAAACCATAGAGACTGGAGGAGAGGGTTACAGTACAACAGGGACCCCAGGCCTTTATAAACCATAGAGACTGGAGGAGAGGGTTACAGTACAGCAGGGACCCCAGGCCTTTATAAACCATATAGACTGGAGGAGAGGCTTACAGTACAACAGGGACTCAGGGCCTTTATAAACCATAGAGACTGGAGGAGAGGGTTACAGTACAACAGGGACCCCAGGCCTTTATAAACCATAGAGACTGGAGGAGAGGGTTACAGTACAACAGGGACTCCAGGCCTTTATAAACCATAGAGACTGGAGGAGAGGGTTACAGTACAGCAGGGACCCCAGGCCTTTATAAACCATATAGACTGGAGGAGAGGCTTACAGTACAACAGGGACTCAGGGCCTTTATAAACCATAGAGACTGGAGGAGAGGGTCACAGTACAACAGGGACCCCAGGCCTTTATAAACCATAGAGACTGGAGGAGAGGGTTACAGTACAACAGGGACCCCAGGCCTTTATAAACCATAGAGACTGGAGGAGAGGGTTACAGTACAACAGGGACTCAGGGCCTTTATAAACCATAGAGACTGGAGGAGAGGGTTACAGTACAACAGGGACCCCAGGCCTTTATAAACCATAGAGACTGGAGGAGAGGGTTACAGTACAACAGGGACTCAGGGCCTTTATAAACCATAGAGACTGGAGGAGAGGGTTACAGTACAACAGGGACCCCAGGCCTTTATAAACCATAGAGACTGGAGGAGAGGGTTACAGTACAAAAGGGACTCCAGGCCTTTATAAACCATAGAGACTGGAGGAGAGGGTTACAGTACAACAGGGACCCCCCAGGCCTTTATAAACCATAGAGACTGGAGGAGAGGGTTACAGTACAACAGGGACCCCAGGCCTTTATAAACCATAAAGACTGGAGGAGAGGGCTACAGTACAACAGGGACCCCCAGGCCTTTATAAACCATAGAGACTGGAGGAGAGGGTTACAGTACAACAGGGACCCCAGGCCTTTACAACAGGGACCCCAGGCCTGTAAACAGCTTTACACATGGTTTTTAAAGGCTTCATACGAGGGGTGCCGTGGAGGCTTTAGTGGAGGCATAATATGAAGTCAAACGTCCGGGTTTCAAACAATGAAGGAAAAGGAAACATATAGTGATGCTGATGGTAGACCTAACAGTCTTCTGGTAGATGGAAAGCCTTTCCCATAAGCCTTCTCAGTGAAGCTCCAAAGTAGCCTATGCTCACCTGGCAGAATGATATCATGATTATTTACATCGATCCAGTGTTTTTTTTTGTTTTTGCAAACTCATGCTACAGAAACACTGCCTGCTAACCCAAACAACAGTGATATGTGCCTGTGCACTTGAATTAAAGGGTAACTACACTAAACAATAAATCATGCTTATACCTCTAAAAGTGGTCTCCTGATGTGGTTTAAGCATCGTTGTGGACTTAAGAACATCCAATTTTTGTATTTATTTTTTCCTGTTAAAAAAGTGTGACTTTTTCCTGACTCAGTTGACAGTCTCATTGATCTGTTTCAATAGTAGGTCTACCGGTAATCTAGTGCACAGTACAGCTTGGGTTGGTCTGACCTGGGAAACAGACCAATATGGTTTTCATCATTTTAGGTCATTCAGTGTGTGTGTGTCACTGTTTCTCATACAGGGGCACCTTTCCCTTACTGGGCCGGGCCGGGCCGTTTGGGAAATGTCTGGCAAAATTAGAGTTGACCCACTTCTCCAGACACATTTTTTACATTTAGCAGACGCTCTTATCTAGAGCGACTTACAATTAGTGAGTGCATACATTCTTTTTTTATTTTTCTTACTGCCCCCCCCCCCATGGGAATCGAACCCACAACCCTGGCGTTGCAAACACCATGCTCTACCAACTGAGCTACATCCCTGCCGGCCATTCCCTCCCCTACCCTGGACCAATTGTGCGCCGCCCCATGGGTCTCCCGGTCGCGGCCGGCTACGACAGAGCCTGGATTCGAACCAGGATCTCTAGTGGCACAGCTAGCACTGCGATGCACAGTGCCTTAGACCACTGCGCCACTACATGACCTGCTCCCCCATTTAACACAGAACTACAGAGTCAGAGAGTTGACTAAATGTTGTTTGTAGACAACCTTTACCTGCAGTCAGACGTCAGCTACAGACTGTTCTGTACTGTGGCCTACATGTACTGAGGGGGACATGTACTGAGGGGGACATGTACTGAGGGGGACATGTACTGAGGGGGACATGTACTGAGGGGGACATGTACTGAGGGGGACATGTTCCGTCCACTAAACAGCACCGCAGTCCACAAAATGACAGAAATCCAAACCCCCCCAAAAAAGAGGACTTTTAGAATATGCAGAATAGGGATATGGAATAGTGCAGTTTGAGATTCCCTGGTTTGCATCGCATACAGTCACCTCCAAAAGTATTGGCACCCTTGATATGGTATGTTCCAGAACATGACAAAAGACTGCCTCTTTGTAGTTTTATTTTTGTATATATTTGTTTATTTGAACGAATACTAATCTACTGGTCAGGACAGAGGGTGGTATAGTCAGGACAGAGGGTGGTAGGGTCAGGACAGTGGGTGGTCGGGTCAGGACAGAGGGTGGTAGGGTCAGGACAGAGGGTGGTAGGGTCAGGACAGAGGGTGGTATGGTCAGGACAGAGGGTGGTATAGTCAGGACAGAGGGTGGTAGGGTCAGGACAGAGGGTGGTAGGGTCAGGACAGAGGGTGGTATGGTCAGGACAGAGGGTGGTAGGGTCAGGACAGTGGGTGGTATAGTCAATACAGTGGGTGGTATGGTCAGGACAGAGGGTGGTATGGTCAGGACAGTGGGTGGTATGGTCAGGACAGAGGGTGGTAGGGTCAGGACAGAGGGTGGTAGGGTCAGGACAGTGGGTGGTAGGGTCAGGACAGAGGGTGGTATAGTCAGGACAGTGGGTGGTAGGGTCAGGACAGAGGGTGGTATAGTCAGGACAGAGGGTGGTAGGGTCAGGACAGAGGGTGGTAGGGTCAGGACAGAGGGTGGTATGGTCAGGACAGAGGGTGGTATAGTCAGGACAGAGGGTGGTAGGGTCAGGACAGAGGGTGGTAGGGTCAGGACAGAGGGTGGTATAGTCAGGACAGTGGGTGGTAGGGTCAGGACAGAGGGTGGTATAGTCAGGACAGAGGGTGGTAGGGTCAGGACAGAGGGTGGTAGGGTCAGGACAGAGGGTGGTATGGTCAGGACAGAGGGTGGTATAGTCAGGACAGAGGGTGGTATAGTCAGGACAGAGGGTGGTATGGTCAGGACAGTGGGTGGTAGGGTCAGGACAGAGGGTGGTATGGTCAGGACAGAGGGTGGTATGGTCAGGGCAGAGGGTGGTATGGTCAGGACAGAGGGTGGTATAGTCAGGACAGAGGGTGGTAGGGTCAGGACAGAGGGTGGTATAGTCAGGACAGAGGGTGGTAAGGTCAGGACAGAGGGTGGTATGGTCAGGACAGAGGGTGGTATAGTCAGGACAGTGGGTGGTATAGTCAGGACAGAGGGTGGTATGGTCAGGACAGAGGGTGGTAGGGTCAGGACAGAGGGTGGTATAGTCAGGACAGAGGGTGGTATGGTCAGGACAGAGGGTGGTATGGTCAGGACAGTGGGTGGTAGGGTCAGGACAGAGGGTGGTATAGTCAGGACAGAGGGTGGTATGGTCAGGACAGAGGGTGGTATGGTCAGGACAGAGGGTGGTATAGTCAGGACAGTGGGTGGTATAGTCAGGACAGAGGGTGGTATAGTCAGGACAGAGGGTGGTATAGTCAGGACAGAGGGTGGTAGGGTCAGGACAGAGGGTGGTAGGGTCAGGACAGAGGGTGGTAGGGTCAGGACAGAGGGTGGTATGGTCAGGACAGAGGGTGGTATAGTCAGGACAGTGGGTGGTAGGGTTAGACAGTGGGTGGTAGGGTCAGGACAGAGGGTGGTATAGTCAGGACAGTGGGTGGTAGGGTCAGGACAGAGGGTGGTAGGGTCAGGACAGTGGGTGGTCGGGTCAGGAAAGAGGGTGGTATGGTCAGGACAGTGGGTGGTAGGGTCAGGACAGAGGGTGGTATAGTCAGGACAGAGGGTGGTATAGTCAGGACAGAGGGTGGTATGGTCAGGACAGAGGGTGGTAGGGTCAGGACAGAGGGTGGTATAGTCAGGACAGAGGGTGGTATGGTCAGGGCAGAGGGTGGTATGGTCAGGACAGAGGGTGGTATGGTCAGGACAGAGGGTGGTATGGTCAGGACAGTGGGTGGTATGGTCAGGACAGTGGGTGGTATGGTCAGGACAGTGGGTGGTATGGTCAGGACAGAGGGTGGTATGGTCAGGACAGAGGGTGGTATAGTCAGGACAGAGGGTGGTATAGTCAGGACAGAGGGTGGTATAGTCAGGACAGAGGGTGGTATGGTCAGGACAGAGGGTGGTATAGTCAGGACAGAGGGTGGTATAGTCAGGACAGAGGGTGGTAGGGTCAGGACAGAGGGTGGTATGGTCAGGACAGTGGGTGGTATGGTCAGGACAGAGGGTGGTATAGTCAGGACAGAGGGTGGTATAGTCAGGACAGAGGGTGGTATGGTCAGGACAGTGGGTGGTATGGTCAGGACAGAGGGTGGTATAGTCAGGACAGAGGGTGGTATAGTCAGGACAGAGGGTGGTATAGTCAGGACAGAGGGTGGTATAGTCAGGACAGAGGGTGGTATGGTCAGGACAGAGGGTGGTATGGTCAGGACAGAGGGTGGTATAGTCAGGACAGAGGGTGGTATAGTCAGGACAGAGGGTGGTATGGTCAGGACAGTGGGTGGTATGGTCAGGACAGAGGGTGGTATAGTCAGGACAGAGGGTGGTATAGTCAGGACAGAGGGTGGTATAGTCAGGACAGAGGGTGGTATAGTCAGGACAGAGGGTGGTATGGTCAGGACAGTGGGTGGTATGGTCAGGACAGAGGGTGGTATAGTCAGGACAGTGGGTGGTAGGGTCAGGACAGAGGGTGGTAGGGTCAGGACAGTGGGTGGTCGGGTCAGGAAAGAGGGTGGTATGGTCAGGACAGTGGGTGGTAGGGTCAGGACAGAGGGTGGTATAGTCAGGACAGAGGGTGGTATAGTCAGGACAGAGGGTGGTATGGTCAGGACAGAGGGTGGTAGGGTCAGGACAGAGGGTGGTATGGTCAGGACAGTGGGTGGTATGGTCAGGACAGTGGGTGGTATGGTCAGGACAGTGGGTGGTATGGTCAGGACAGAGGGTGGTATGGTCAGGACAGAGGGTGGTAGGGTCAGGACAGAGGGTGGTATGGTCAGGACAGAGGGTGGTATGGTCAGGACAGAGGGTGGTAGGGTCAGGACAGAGGGTGGTAGGGTCAGGACAGAGGGTGGTAGGGTCAGGACAGAGGGTGGTATAGTCAGGACAGAGGGTGGTATAGTCAGGACAGAGGGTGGTATGGTCAGGACAGAGGGTGGTATGGTCAGGACAGAGGGTGGTATAGTCAGGACAGAGGGTGGTATGGTTAGGCAGAGGGTGGTATAGTCAGGACAGAGGGTGGTATGGTCAGGACAGAGGGTGGTATAGTCAGGACAGAGGGTGGTATGGTTAGGCAGAGGGTGGTATAGTCAGGACAGAGGGTGGTCGGGTCAGGACAGAGGGTGGTATGGTCAGGACAGAGGGTGGTATAGTCAGGACAGAGGGTGGTATGGTCAGGACAGAGGGTGGTATAGTCAGGACAGAGGGTGGTATAGTCAGGACAGTGGGTGGTATGGTCAGGACAGAGGGTGGTATGGTCAGGACAGAGGGTGGTATGGTCAGGACAGAGGGTGGTAGGGTCAGGACAGAGGGTGGTAGGGTCAGGACAGAGGGTGGTATAGTCAGGACAGAGGGTGGTATAGTCAGGACAGAGGGTGGTATGGTCAGGACAGAGGGTGGTATAGTCAGGACAGAGGGTGGTATAGTCAGGACAGAGGGTGGTATAGTCAGGACAGAGGGTGGTATGGTCAGGACAGAGGGTGGTATAGTCAATACAGTGGGTGGTATGGTCAGGACTGTGGGTGGTAGGGTCAGGACAGAGGGTGGTATGGTTAGGCAGAGGGTGGTAGGGTCAGGACAGAGGGAGGTAGGGTCAGGACAGAGGGTGGTATAGTCAATACAGTGGGTGGTATGGTCAGGACTGTGGGTGGTAGGGTCAGGACTGTGGGTGGTAGGGTCAGGACAGAGGGAATTGGTAGAAAACAAGTATCCAACCAACAGAGACAAACAGAACCAACTCAGGTCAACAGAACAGAACGCATGAGATAATGTAGAACTGTGACCAGCGTTTTCTAAACCTAACCCCAAGAGGTGAACATTGTTCTTGCCGTAGCACTATACAGCTGATTCAAATAATCAGCTCATCATCAAGCTTTGATTATTTGAATCAACTGTGTAGTCCTAGGGGAAAAAACGAAATGTGCACCCGGGGGGGTGGGGGGGGGGGGCAGGACCGAGTTTGGGAAACGGTGCATTAAACTATGAGATGTATCCTCATTATCTGTGGACTAAAGGCGTATTTCTACTGTTGCTGAAGCCCAGACAGTGTCTGATTACAGAGACAATCTGTTTCAGAAACTACAGTATTTCATCCAAGGGAGTTTCAATATCGCTAAGCGTCTGACATTTCTACACAACGTTAGTAATCTGAATACCTGTAGCTAGCAGGTCAAAGGTCACTGGATTAAAATGTTCAACGTCTGTCAACCTGCTCTAGTGGGTAAGGAAAGGTGAGGCTGTACGCTGAGACAAAGCACAACACACTCTACACCACACTGTAACCCTTGTTCTAAAGGGATGGGGGTGACAACAGCAACACTCTCCACCACACTGTAACCCTTGTTCTAAAGGGATGGGGGTGACAACAGCAACACTCTCCACCACACTATAACCCTTGTTCTAAAGGGATGGGGGAGACAACAGCAACACTCTCCACCACACTGTAACCCTTGTTCTAAAGGGATGGGGGTGACAACAGCAACACTCTCCACCACACTATAACCCTTGTTCTAAAGGGATGGGGGTGACAACAGCAACACTCTCCACCACACTGTAACCCTTGTTCTAAAGGGATGGGGGTGACAACAGCAACACTCTCCACCACACTGTAACCCTTGTTCTAAAGGGATGGGGTGACAACAGCAACACTCTCCACCACACTGTTACCCTTGTTCTAAAGGGATGGGGGTGACAACAGCAACACTCTCCACCACACTGTAACCCTTGTTCTAAAGGGATGGGGGTGACAACAGCAACACTCTCCACCACACTGTAACCCTTGTTCTAAAGGGATGGGGGGTGACAACAGCAACACTCTCCACCACACTGTAACCCTTGTTCTAAAGGGATGGGGGTGACAACAGCAACACTCTCCACCACACTATAACCCTTGTTCTAAAGGGATGGGGGTGACAACAGCAACACTCTCCACCACACTGTAACCCTTGTTCTAAAGGGATGGGGGTGACAACAGCAACACTCTCCACCACACTGTAACCCTTGTTCTAAAGGGATGGGGGTGACAACAGCAACACTCTCCACCACACTGTTACCCTTGTTCTAAAGGGATGGGGGTGACAACAGCAACACTCTCCACCACACTGTAACCCTTGTTCTAAAGGGATGGGGGTGACAACAGCAACACTCTCCACCACACTGTAACCCTTGTTCTAAAGGGATGGGGGTGCCAACAGCAACACTCTCCACCACACTGTAACCCTTGTTCTAAAGGGATGGGGGTGACAACAGCAACACTCTCCACCACACTGTAACCCTTGTTCTAAAGGGATGGGGGTGACAACAGCAACACTCTCCACCACACTGTAACCCTTGTTCTAAAGGGATGGGGGTGACAACAGCAACACTCTCCACCACACTGTAACCCTTGTTCTAAAGGGATGGGGGTGACAACAGCAACACTCTCCACCACACTATAACCCTTGTTCTAAAGGGATGGGGTGACAACAGCAACACTCTCCACCACACTGTAACCCTTGTTCTAAAGGGATGGGGGTGACAACAGCAACACTCTCCACCACACTGTAACCCTTGTTCTAAAGGGATGGGGGTGACAACAGCAACACTCTCCACCACACTATAACCCTTGTTCTAAAGGGATGGGGTGACAACAGCAACACTCTCCACCACACTGTAACCATTGTTCTAAAGGGATGGGGGTGACAACAGCAACACTCTCCACCACACTGTTACCCTTGTTCTAAAGGGATGGGGGTGACAACAGCAACACTCTCCACCACACTGTAACCCTTGTTCTAAAGGGATGGGGGTGACAACAGCAACACTCTCCACCACACTGTAACCCTTGTTCTAAAGGGATGGGGGTGACAACAGCAACACTCTCCACCACACTGTAACCCTTGTTCTAAAGGGATGGGGGTGACAACAGCAACACTCTCCACCACACTGTAACCCTTGTTCTAAAGGGATGGGGATGACAACAGCAACACTCTCCACCACACTGTTACCCTTGTTCTAAAGGGATGGGGGTGAAAACAGCAACACTCTCCACCACACTATAACCCTTGTTCTAAAGGGATGGGGATGACAACAGCAACACTCTCCACCACACTGTTACCCTTGTTCTAAAGGGATGGGGGTGAAAACAGCAACACTCTCCACCACACTGTAACCCTTGTTCTAAAGGGATGGGGGTGACAACAGCAACACTCTCCACCACACTGTAACCCTTGTTCTAAAGGGATGGGGCTGATAACAGCAACACTCTCCACCACACTTTAACCCTTGTTCTAAAAGGATGGGGGTGACAACAGCAACACTCTCCACCACACTATAACCCTTGTTCTAAAGGGATGGGGGTGACAACAGCAACACTCTCCACCACACTGTAACCCTTGTTCTAAAGGGATGGGGCTGATAACAGCAACACTCTCCACCACACTTTAACCCTTGTTCTAAAAGGATGGGGGTGACAACAGCAACACTCTCCACCACACTGTAACCCTTGTTCTAAAGGGATGGGGGTGACAACAGCAACACTCTCCACCACACTGTAACCCTTGTTCTAAAGGGATGGGGGTGACAACAGCAACACTGTCCACCACACTGTAACCCTTGTTCTAAAGGGATGGGGGTGACAACAGCAACACTCTCCACCACACTGTAACCCTTGTTCTAAAGGGATGGGGTGACAACAGCAACACTCTCCACCACACTATAACCCTTGTTCTAAAGGGATGGGGGTGACAACAGCAACACTCTCCACCACACTGTAACCCTTGTTCTAAAGGGATGGGGGTGACAACAGCAACACTCTCCACCACACTGTAACCCTTGTTCTAAAGGGATGGGATGACAACAGCAACACTCTCCACCACACTGTTACCCTTGTTCTAAAGGGATGGGGGTGACAACAGCAACACTCTCCACCACAGTGTAACCCTTGTTCTAAAGGGATGGGGGTGCCAACAGCAACACTCTCCACCACACTGTAACCCTTGTTCTAAAGGGATGGGGGTGACAACAGCAACACTCTCCACCACACTGTAACCCTTGTTCTAAAGGGATGGGGGTGACAACAGCAACACTCTCCACCACACTGTAACCCTTGTTCTAAAGGGATGGGGGTGACAACAGCAACACTCTCCACCACACTGTAACCCTTGTTCTAAAGGGATGGGGGTGACAACAGCAACACTCTCCACCACACTGTAACCCTTGTTCTAAAGGGATGGGGGTGACAACAGCAACACTCTCCACCACACTGTAACCCTTGTTCTAAAGGGATGGGGGTGACAACAGCAACACTCTACACCACACTGTTACCCTTGTTCTAAAGGGATGGGGGTGCCAACAGCAACACTCTCCACCACACTGTAACCCTTGTTCTAAAGGGATGGGGGTGACAACAGCAACACTCTCCACCACACTGTAACCCTTGTTCTAAAGGGATGGGGGTGACAACAGCAACACTCTCCACCACACTGTAACCCTTGTTCTAAAGGGATGGGGGTGACAACAGCAACACTCTCCACCACACTGTAACCCTTGTTCTAAAGGGATGGGGTGACAACAGCAACACTCTCCACCACACTGTAACCCTTGTTCTAAAGGGATGGGGGTGACAACAGCAACACTCTCCACCACACTGTAACCCTTGTTCTAAAGGGATGGGGGTGACAACAGCAACACTCTCCACCACACTGTAACCCTTGTTCTAAAGGGATGGGGGTGACAACAGCAACACTCTCCACCACACTGTAACCCTTGTTCTAAAGGGATGGGGGTGACAACAGCAACACTCTCCACCACACTGTAACCCTTGTTCTAAAGGGATAGGGGTGACAACAGCAACACTCTCCACCACACTGTAACCCTTGTTCTAAAGGGATGAGGATGACAACAGCAACACTCTCCACCACACTGTAACCCTTGTTCTAAAGGGATGGGGGTGACAACAGCAACACTCTCCACCACACTGTAACCCTTGTTCTAAAGGGATGGGGGTGCCAACAGCAACACTCTCCACCACACTGTTACCCTTGTTCTAAAGGGATGGGGGTGACAACAGCAACACTCTCCACCACACTGTAACCCTTGTTGTAAAGGGATGGGGGTGACAACAGCAACACTCTCCACCACACTGTAACCCTTGTTCTAAAGGGATGGGGGTGACAACAGCAACACTCTCCACCACACTGTAACCCTTGTTCTAAAGGGATGGGGGTGACAACAGCAACACTCTCCACCACACTGTAACCCTTGTTCTAAAGGGATGGGGGTGACAACAGCAACACTCTCCACCACACTGTAACCCTTGTTGTAAAGGGATGGGGGTGACAACAGCAACACTCTCCACCACACTGTAACCCTTGTTCTAAAGGGATGGGGGTGACAACAGCAACACTCTCCACCACACTGTTACCCTTGTTCTAAAGGGATGGGGGTGACAACAGCAACACTCTCCACCACACTGTAACCCTTGTTCTAAAGGGATGGGGGTGACAACAGCAACACTCTCCACCACACTGTAACCCTTGTTCTAAAGGGATGGGGGTGACAACAGCAACACTCTCCACCACACTGTAACCCTTGTTCTAAAGGGATGGGGGTGACAACAGCAACACTCTCCACCACACTGTAACCCTTGTTCTAAAGGGATGGGGTGACAACAGCAACACTCTCCACCCCACTGTAACCCTTGTTCTAAAGGGATGGGGGTGACAACAGCAACACTCTCCACCACACTGTAACCCTTGTTCTAAAGAGATGGGGTGACAACAGCAACACTCTCCACCCCACTGTAACCCTTGTTGTAAAGGGATGGGGGTGACAACAGCAACACTCTCCACCCCACTGTAACCCTTGTTGTAAAGGGATGGGGGTGACAACAGCAACACTCTCCACCACACTGTAACCCTTGTTCTAAAGGGATGGGGGTGACAACAGCAACACTCTCCACCACACTGTAACCCTTGTTCTAAAGGGATGGGGGTGACAACAGCAACACTCTCCACCACACTGTAACCCTTGTTCTAAAGGGATGGGGGTGACAACAGCAACACTCTCCACCACACTATAACCCTTGTTCTAAAGGGATGGGGGTGATAACAGCAACACTCTCCACCACACTGTAACCCTTGTTCTAAAGGGATGGGGGTGACAACAGCAACACTCTCCACCACACTATAACCCTTGTTCTAAAGGGATGGGGGTGACAACAGCAACACTCTCCACCACACTGTAACCCTTGTTGTAAAGGAATGGGGGTGACAACAGCAACACTCTGCACCACACTGTAACCCTTGTTCTAAAGGGATGGGGGTGACAACAGCAACACTCTCCACCACACTGTAACCCTTGTTCTAAAGGGATGGGGGTGCCAACAGCAACACTCTCCACCACACTGTAACCCTTGTTCTAAAGGGATGGGGGTGACAACAGCAACACTCTCCACCACACTGTAACCCTTGTTCTAAAGGGATGGGGGTGACAACAGCAACACTCTCCACCACACTGTAACCCTTGTTCTAAAGGGATGGGGGTGACAACAGCAACACTCTCCACCACACTGTAACCCTTGTTCTAAAGGGATGGGGGTGACAACAGCAACACTCTCCACCACACTGTAACCCTTGTTCTAAAGGGATGGGGGTGACAACAGCAACACTCTCCACCACACTGTAACCCTTGTTCTAAAGGGATGGGGGTGCCAACAGCAACACTCTCCACCACACTGTAACCCTTGTTCTAAAGGGATGGGGGTGACAACAGCAACACTCTCCACCACACTGTAACCCTTGTTCTAAAGGGATGGGGGTGACAACAGCAACACTCTCCACCACACTGTAACCCTTGTTCTAAAGGGATGGGGTGACAACAGCAACACTCTCCACCACACTGTAACCCTTGTTCTAAAGGGATGGGGGTGACAACAGCAACACTCTCCACCACACTGTAACCCTTGTTCTAAAGGGATGGGGGTGACAACAGCAACACTCTCCACCACACTGTAACCCTTGTTCTAAAGGGATGGGGGTGACAACAGCAACACTCTCCACCACACTGTAACCCTTGTTCTAAAGGGATGGGGGTGACAACAGCAACACTCTCCACCACACTGTAACCCTTGTTCTAAAGGGATGGGGGTGACAACAGCAACACTCTCCACCACACTGTAACCCTTGTTCTAGTGACAACAGCAACACTCTCCACCACACTGTAACCCTTGTTCTAAAGGGATGGGGGTGACAACAGCAACACTCTCCACCACACTGTAACCCTTGTTCTAAAGGGATGGGGATGACAACAGCAACACTCTCCACCACACTGTAACCCTTGTTCTAAAGGGATGGGGATGACAACAGCAACACTCTCCACCACACTGTAACCCTTGTTCTAAAGGGATGGGGGTGACAACAGCAACACTCTACACCACACTGTAACCCTTGTTGTAAAGGGATGGGGGTGACAACAGCAACACTCTCCACCACACTGTAACCCTTGTTCTAAAGGGATGGGGGGTGACAACAGCAACACTCTCCACCACACTGTAACCCTTGTTCTAAAGGGATGGGGATGACAACAGCAACACTCTCCACCACACTGTAACCCTTGTTCTAAAGGGATGGGGGTGACAACAGCAACACTCTCCACCACACTGTAACCCTTGTTCTAAAGGGATGGGGGTGACAACAGCAACACTCTCCACCACACTGTAACCCTTGTTCTAAAGGGATGGGGGTGACAACAGCAACACTCTCCACCACACTGTAACCCTTGTTCTAAATGGATGGGGGTGACAACAGCAACACTCTCCACCACACTGTAACCCTTGTTCTAAAGGGATGGGGGTGACAACAGCAACAATCTCCACCACACTGTAACCCTTGTTCTAAAGGGATGGGGGTGACAACAGCAACACTCTCCACCACACTGTAACCCTTGTTGTAAAGGGATGGGGTGACAACAGCAACACTCTCCACCACACTGTAACCCTTGTTCTAAAGGGATGGGGGTGACAACAGCAACACTCTCCACCACACTGTAACCCTTGTTCTAAAGGGATGGGGGTGACAACAGCAACACTCTCCACCACACTGTTACCCTTGTTCTAAAGGGATGGGGGTGACAACAGCAACACTCTCCACCACCCTGTAACCCTTGTTCTAAAGGGATGGGGGTGACAACAGCAACACTCTCCACCACACTGTAACCCTTGTTCTAAAGGGATGGGGGTGACAACAGCAACACTCTCCACCACACTGTAACCCTTGTTCTAAAGGGATGGGGGTGACAACAGCAACACTCTCCACCACACTGTTACCCTTGTTCTAAAGGGATGGGGGTGACAACAGCAACACTCTCCACCACCCTGTAACCCTTGTTCTAAAGGGATGGGGGTGACAACAGCAACACTCTCCACCACACTGTAACCCTTGTTCTAAAGGGATGGGGGTGCCAACAGCAACACTCTCCACCACACTGTAACCCTTGTTCTAAAGGGATGGGGGTGACAACAGCAACACTCTCCACCACACTGTAACCCTTGTTCTAAAGGGATGGGGGTGACAACAGCAACACTCTACACCACACTGTAACCCTTGTTCTAAAGGGATGGGGATGACAACAGCAACACTCTCCACCACACTGTAACCCTTGTTCTAAAGGGATGGGGGTGACAACAGCAACACTCTCCACCACACTGTAACCCTTGTTCTAAAGGGATGGGGGTGCCAACAGCAACACTCTCCACCACACTGTAACCCTTGTTCTAAAGGGATGGGGGTGCCAACAGCAACACTCTCCACCACACTGTTACCCTTGTTCTAAAGGGATGGAGGTGACAACAGCAACACTCTCCACCACACTGT
This sequence comes from Coregonus lavaretus, assembly GCF_964263955.1. Lineage (NCBI taxonomy): Eukaryota > Metazoa > Chordata > Actinopteri > Salmoniformes > Salmonidae > Coregonus > Coregonus lavaretus. The sequence goes on from NW_028160894.1 coordinate 20,997, forward strand.
AACCCTTGTTCTAAAGGGATGGGGGTGATAACAGCAACACTCTCCACCACACTGTAACCCTTGTTCTAAAGGGATGGGGGTGACAACAGCAACACTCTCCACCACACTGTAACCCTTGTTGTAAAGGGATGGGGGTGACAACAGCAACACTCTCCACCACACTGTAACCCTTGTTCTAAAGGGATGGGGGTGACAACAGCAACACTCTCCACCACACTGTAACCCTTGTTCTAAAGGGATGGGGTGACAACAGCAACACTCTCCACCACACTGTAACCCTTGTTCTAAAGGGATGGGGTGACAACAGCAACACTCTCCACCACACTGTAACCCTTGTTCTAAAGGGATGGGGTGACAACAGCAACACTCTCCACCACACTGTAACCCTTGTTCTAAAGGGATGGGGGTGACAACAGCAACACTCTCCACCACACTGTAACCCTTGTTCTAAAGGGATGGGGGTGACAACAGCAACACTCTCCACCACACTGTAACCCTTGTTCTAAAGGGATGGGGGTGACAACAGCAACACTCTCCACCACACTGTAACCCTTGTTCTAAAGGGATGGGGGTGACAACAGCAACACTCTACACCACACTGTAACCCTTGTTCTAAAGGGATGGGATGACAACAGCAACAACAGAAAAAATTACTTAAACTGTAACAGATTAAATAAACCACAACTTAAACTGTAACAGATTAAATAAACCACAAGTTAAACCAGGATATAAACTACTGTTTACCGAAAACCCCAAGGGATGACTTCACCAGATTGAGCTCTCAGAGTGGTGAGAGTGATCCAATCAGATATTAGATCATAGTTAGATAATAGTTAAATAATAATCACCCCTTAAAGCTTTGGGTTTAATAGCAATAATAATAACAATAACAATAACAACAACAATAATAATAATAATAATAATAATAATAATTTAAATAATAATAATAATAATAATAATAATAATTTAAATAATAATAATAATAATAATTTAAATAATAATAATAATAATAATAATTTAAATAATAATAATAATAACAATAATAATTTAAATAATAATAATAATAATAATTTAAATAATAATAATAATAATAATAATAATTTAAATAATAATAATAATAATAATAATAATAATAATAATAATACAAATAATGTGTGAGGGGGCGTGTACCTGGGGGGGTGGAGGGGGTGTCCCCCGGGGTCGTCACGGGCGACCTGTTATAGCCAAAGGAAGTGAATAGTGGAAGCAGTGGCTGATGGGTATGTGGAGGAGGAGGAGGCGGAGGAGGCAGGATATGGAACTGATGGAAAGTGCTTTCGTTGCCGTTGATGACCGCTGAGTTGGCGGGGGCGACCGTCGGCGTAGGAACGAGCTGTATCTTTTGAAACTGTTGGGTGTTAATGACTGTGCTCGGCAAACCTAGATACGATCACCATGACGATGACACAACAACAAACAAACAAAAACAAACAAAAACAAAACATGTAAGAGAAAGAAAAGAAAATGAAACCAACAAAAAAACCTGAAATCACAAATCAATCAACACGGTAACATGTTAGAGAGATGGAGGAGAGAGGAGGGAGGGAGGATGGGATGGAGGAGGAGAGAGATGGAGGAGGAGAGATGGAGGAGAGAGGAGGGAGGGAGGATGGGATGGAGAGAGGAGAGGAATGGAGGAGGAGAGAGATGGAGGAGGAGAGAGATGGAGGAGGAGAGAGATGGAGGAGAGAGGAGGGAGGGAGGATGGGATGGAGAGAGGAGAGGAATGGAGGAGGAGAGAGATGGAGGAGAGAGGAGGGAGGAGAGAGGAGGGAGGAGGAGAGAGATGGAGGAGAGAGGAGGGAGGGAGGGAGGATGGGATGGAGAGAGGAGAGGAATGGAGGAGGAGAGAGATGGAGGAGAGAGATGGAGGAGGAGAGAGATGGAGGAGGAGAGAGATGGAGGAGAGAGATGGAGGAGGAGAGAGATGGAGGAGGAGAGAGATGGAGGAGAGAGAGAGATGGAGGAGAGAGATGGAGGAGAGAGATGGAGGAGAGAGATGAGGAGGAGAGAGATAGAGGAGAGAGGAGGAGAGAGATGGAGGAGGAGAGAGATGGAGGAGTGAGAGAGATGGAGGAGAGAGAGAGATGGAGGAGAGAGATGGAGGAGGAGAGAGATGGAGGAGAGAGATGGAGGAGGAGAGAGATGGAGGAGGAATAGAGACTACTGTGACTGGGATAGAGAGAGGAGAAGGAGGAGAGGAGGGAGGAGAGGACAGAAAGTAACTGTTCTCCCTCTGAACACAGCTGCCTTACATACACTATGTACCCTAGGGATGGGTGGGTGTGGAGGGGGGGGGGGGGGGGGCGTCTGTGTGTGTGTGTGTGTGTGTGTGTGTGCTGGGCATCTGTAATTACTCACTTCATGCTCACTTTACTTTGGGAAGACCGATTCAATGATCAGTGAAACACACACACACACACACACACACACACACACTGGGCTTGGCTGTTGTTTCTGGAGTAGTGGTGTGTGGAGCAGCTGATGGTAGTTGTATGGTATCATTACAGAGGGTCAGCTGATGGTAGTTATATGGTATCATTACAGAGGGTCAGCTGATGGTAGTTGTATGGTATCATTACAGAGGGTCAGCTGATGGTAGTTATATGGTATCATTACAGAGGGTCAGCTGATGGTAGTTGTATGGTATCATTACAGAGGGTCAGCTGATGGTAGTTATATGGTATCATTACAGAGGGTCAGCTGATGGTAGTTACATGGTATCATTACAGAGGGTCAGCTGATGGTAGTTGTATGGTATCATTACAGAGGGTCAGCTGATGGTAGTTGTATGGTATCATTACAGAGGGTCAGCTGATGGTAGTTATATGGTATCATTACAGAGGGTCAGCTGATGGTAGTTGTATGGTATCATTACAGAGGGTCAGCTGATGGTAGTTACATGGTATCATTACAGAGGGTCAGCTGATGGTAGTTATATGGTATCATTACAGAGGGTCAGCTGATGGTAGTTGTATGGTATCATTACAGAGGGTCAGCTGATGGTAGTTGTATGGTATCATTACAGAGGGTCAGCTGATGGTAGTTATATGGTATCATTACAGAGGGTCAGCTGATGGTAGTTATATGGTATCATTACAGAGGGTCAGCTGATGGTAGTTATATGGTATCATTGCAGAGGGTCAGCTGATGGTAGTTATATGGTATCATTACAGAGGGTCAGCTGATGGTAGTTGTATGGTATCATTACAGAGGGTCAGCTGATGGTAGTTATATGGTATCATTGCAGAGGGTCAGCTGATGGTAGTTATATGGTATCATTACAGAGGGTCAGCTGATGGTAGTTGTATGGTTACAGAGGGTCAGCTGATGGTAGTTACATGGTATCATTACAGAGGGTCAGCTGATGGTAGTTGTATGGTATCATTACAGAGGGTCAGCTGATGGTAGTTATATGGTATCATCACAGAGGGTCAGCTGATGGTAGTTATATGGTATCATTACAGAGGGTCAGCTGATGGTAGTTATATGGTATCATTACAGAGGGTCAGCTGATGGTAGTTATATGGTATCATTACAGAGGGTCAGCTGATGGTAGTTGTATGGTATCATTACAGAGGGTCAGCTGATGGTAGTTGTATGGTATCATTACAGAGGGTCAGCTGATGGTAGTTATATGGTATCATTACAGAGGGTCAGCTGATGGTAGTTGTATGGTATCATTACAGAGGGTCAGCTGATGGTAGTTATATGGTATCATTACAGAGGGTCAGCTGATGGTAGTTGTATGGTATCATTACAGAGGGTCAGCTGATGGTAGTTGTGTGGTATCATTACAGAGGGTCAGCTGATGGTAGTTATATGGTATCATTACAGAGGGTCAGCTGATGGTAGTTATATGATATCATTACAGAGGGTCAGCTGATGGTAGTTATATGGTATCATTACAGAGGGTCAGCTGATGGGAGTTATATGGTATCATTACAGAGGGTCAGCTGATGGTAGTTGTATGGTATCATTACAGAGGGTCAGCTGATGGTAGTTGTATGGTATCATTACAGAGGGTCAGCTGATGGTAGTTATATGGTATCATTACAGAGGGTCAGCTGATGGTAGTTGTATGGTATCATTACAGAGGGTCAGCTGATGGTAGTTATATGGTATCATTACAGAGGGTCAGCTGATGGTAGTTGTATGGTATCATTACAGAGGGTCAGCTGATGGTAGTTGTATGGTATCATTACAGAGGGTCAGCTGATGGTAGTTGTATGGTATCATTACAGAGGGTCAGCTGATGGTAGTTGTATGGTATCATTACAGAGGGTCAGCTGATGGTAGTTATATGGTATCATTACAGAGGGTCAGCTGATGGTAGTTGTATGGTATCATTACAGAGGGTCAGCTGATGGTAGTTGTATGGTATCATTACAGAGGGTCAGCTGATGGTAGTTGTATGGTATCATTACAGAGGGTCAGCTGATGGTAGTTATATGGTATCATTACAGAGGGTCAGCTGATGGTAGTTGTATGGTATCATTACAGAGGGTCAGCTGATGGTAGTTATATGGTATCATTACAGAGGGTCAGCTGATGGTAGTTGTATGGTATCATTACAGAGGGTCAGCTGATGGTAGTTATATGGTATCATTACAGAGGGTCAGCTGATGGTAGTTATATGGTATCATTACAGAGGGTCAGCTGATGGTAGTTGTATGGTATCATTACAGAGGGTCAGCTGATGGTAGTTGTATGGTATCATTACAGAGGGTCAGCTGATGGTAGTTATATGGTATCATTACAGAGGGTCAGCTGATGGTAGTTGTATGGTATCATTACAGAGGGTCAGCTGATGGTAGTTGTATGGTATCATTACAGAGGGTCAGCTGATGGTAGTTATATGGTATCATTACAGAGGGTCAGCTGATGGTAGTTGTATGGTATCATTACAGAGGGTCAGCTGATGGTAGTTGTATGGTATCATTACAGAGGGTCAGCTGATGGTAGTTATATGGTATCATTACAGAGGGTCAGCTGATGGTAGTTATATGGTATCATTACAGAGGGTCAGCTGATGGTAGTTGTATGGTATCATTACAGAGGGTCAGCTGATGGTAGTTATATGGTATCATTACAGAGGGTCAGCTGATGGTAGTTGTATGGTATCATTACAGAGGGTCAGCTGATGGTAGTTATATGGTATCATTACAGAGGGTCAGCTGATGGTAGTTGTGTGGTATCATTACAGAGGGTCAGCTGTGGCTGTGTTCATATCAGATGTAGAGAAACAACAGACAGGAAGGAGAAGAGTGAGGAGCTGAGCTGGTAAAGGGAGAGGATATAGAGAAAGGCTGTTGGGATGGAGGGAGGGAGGAAGGAAGGGAGGGAGGGAGGGAGGGAGGGAGGGAGGGAGGGAGGGAGGCTAATCAGCATATGTGAAACAAAACAGACAAACATAAAAAAAAACAGACAGACAGACACCCCTAGATATGACACCACTAGATATGACACCACTAGCTGTAGATATGACACCACTAGATATGACACAACTAGATATGACACCACTAGCTGTAGATATGACACCACTAGATATGACACCACTAGCTGTAGATATGACACCACTAGCTGTAGATATGACACCACTAGATATGACACCACTAGATATGACACCACTAGATATGACACCACTAGCTGTAGATATGACACCACTAGCTGTAGATAAGACACCACTAGATATGACACCACTAGCTGTAGATATGACACCACTAGCTGTAGATATGACACCACTAGATATGACACCACTAGCTGTAGATATGACACCACTATATATGACACCACTAGCTGTAGATATGACACCACTAGTTGTAGATATTACACCACTAGCTGTAGATAAGACACCACTAGATATGACACCACTAGCTGTAGATATGACACCACTAGCTGTAGATATGACACCACTATATATGACACCACTAGCTGTAGATATGACACCACTAGCTGTAGATATGACACCACTAGATATGACACCACTAGATATGACACCACTAGATATGACACCACTAGCTGTAGATATGACACCACTAGCTGTATATATGACACCACTATATATGACACCACTAGCTGTAGATATGACACCACTAGTTGTAGATATTACACCACTAGCTGTAGATAAGACACCACTAGATATGACACCACTAGCTGTAGATATGACACCACTAGATATGACACCAC
>NW_028160893.1:0-96297 GCF_964263955.1 Coregonus lavaretus
AGGCAAACACTGTAATGGCAATCATCCCTCTTTCTAGATGAGTGCACAGTGGGTTTTTACAGAAACAGTTTGAAGTTTATCTGTAAACTTTTGTTTTGGCAGTGGAATAATCACACAGGATCTGTTTATTTAGGTCGTCAGACACGATTTGATTGTTATCAGTTAATCCCCTTTAGGAATGCAGAACTCGTGCTGAACACACTGTAGTTCAAAGTTCAAAGGTTATGGAACAAGAAACAGTTGAAATACTGTACAACAGCAGGTCAAAAAAATACCCCAATAATGAAAGATTACGTTGCAAATTATCGTATCAATTAGCATCTTTATCAACAGATACAACTGTTTGGGGGGTGGTTTCTAGGTCAGTTACAGTAAGAGTCAGCTCAAGTTCAGTCGGGTGGAATTGTCTTACCCTGTTACTGGAGAGCAGCTGCTTCTTCCTTTCTCTCTTTCTCTGTTTTCTCTTTCTCTCCAAGGGGAGGATGTGTCCTTCCACCCGCACGCACTCACACACATACAAGTCCTCAGCCACCTTACTCCACAGCCATCTGCAAACGGACGGAACGAGAGAATGAGAGGTGATAGGAGAGAGGTGATAGGACAGAAAGGGAGAGAGGGAGTGGAGAGAGAGATCAGAGAGAGAAAAGAGAGAGAGAGAGAGAGAGTGCAGCTGCAAGGATAATGTTCATAGGATTAGTGACAATAGTGTCAGTCAGTGGAAAGCTGTCTTAAATGAACCGTGTACAGAGAACAAAGAGTTTGTGTTGTTCTGCATCATTCATCCCTCCTATACCTTTTAGGGTATTAGGAAACGTCTTTAAAGTTAGAAATGTGCTGAAGTACTCCCATTCAAAAGCATTTGAATGTCTGAATGCAGTTACGTATCTCAGTATGTGTTCATAAAGAGTTAATAATTGGAGTGAATAAGTTCTCAAGTACAGTTCATAAGTTGTAATTAGTGACCAGTTCTAGGCATTGGGTCTACCTTATAGCCTCCTGGGTTTACCAGGTTTCTATAGGATGTGATGTTTTCACCCCTCTGTGTACTTTACTGTTCAATCCTGTGACCTGTGTGTTATCTAACATGATTCTGACTACTCCAATTCAAGTACATTGTTACCTGAGTGAAACATTAGCCCTGGGCCTTACAAAAGCAGCCAAGGCAGTCCCACCCACCCAATCAACGATTAGGAGTCAGACAGCTCACCTCTCTGACACCCCTACCTCCACTTCCTCCCTCACTGGACAAAGTGTGCTTAATAATAATATCTCTAAGAGCGTTGCCTTATGTTGCCTGTACGGGCAAAGGAGGAACCTGCACACCTCAGCCCAGCAAACATTGGCTTCTAGAGTTAGATATGTCCAATATCCTGGGCTTTACTTGGTACAGTGATGCTCCCCTACAAAGAAGGCTAGTGTAAACATTAACCTCACTGTCATGGTTTCTAGGTGAGTGGTGTGGCAAGGGAGAGACTAGCTAGCATCTGTTCGATTATTAACTATTTATACTGAGACCCACTTATTTATTTCATATTCATGAAGAATACCAGATCCAGGTGTTGCAAGGTACAGTATCTTCCCAATGTAATGCTTTTCACATCCACCTCTCAGAGTTCAGTGCATTTCTCAGTGTTCTTCACATACATGGAACAATCAATGGCAATGTCTGTTGATCCGCTATAATGGGATCACCATGTTATGTTTTAGTTATTTATCAGACGCTCTTATCTAGAGCGACTTCCAGTTAGTGTATTCATCTTCAGATAGCTAGGTGGGACAACCACACATCAGTCATAGTAAGTACATGTTTCCTCAATAAAGTAGCTATCAGCAAAGTTAGAGCTAGTAAAGGGGGGGTAGTAAGAGGGGGGGGGGGGGGGGGTTGTTCCTCTTGCTGCTCGGTAGGCAAGTACCAGGGTCTTGTAGTTGATATCCATTCTACAACTTCTATTTCTATGTAGATGTCACGGATTCTGCCGAGGCTGCTCCTCCTCCTTGCTCGGGCAGGCTTCGGCGTTCGCTGTCCCCGGAGTACTAGCTGCCACCGTTAGATGTTTCGTTGGTTGATTGCTTTTGTCTGTCTATTGCACCTGTGTCCGTTTGTGTCTGATTATGTGTCCTATAAGTTGCCTGTCTTGTGTTGGTTAGTTTGTGTGTTGTTATTCACCTGTCTGTTAGTGCTGCGTGTTTGCTCTGTTTGTTGTTTTGATGTTTACGCACAGTTTGCGTAATCGCTCGCCTCTGTTTTTTGTTGAGGCCGTCTATTGTATTTTTGCCTTGTGTTGCACAAGTAAACTTTGTTGGACTAAGCTTCGGTGTCCTGCGCCTGACTCCCACACCACACTTACCTCAGCCCTTGACAGAACAACACACAACATGGAGTCAGCAGGAGCAGCGGCGGCACCCAAGTCGCTGGAGGATCGGATCAGCGACCAAGACACCATGATCCGGCAACTTGGGGCCGCCATGAACGAGGTGTCCAACACTCTGCGCCGGTTGGTTACGGGAGAGGTGCCCACGCCTTCGCACACCTTACCATCACCATCGGCTAGTCCTCCTCTCCCAGCACCGGAACACAGTGGCATTCGGCTCTCGCTCCCGAGGGCATATGATGGTTCTGCAGCCGGGTGTCAGGGGTTCCTCCTGCAGGTGGAACTCTACCTGGCCACCATACACCCGGCGCCCTCGGGATACGAGAGCGTCTCCGCCCTCATCTCCTGTCTATCCGGCAAGGCATTGGAGTGGGCCAACGCCGAATGGAGGGGAATAGACGCTGCCACCATCACCTACGCGGAGTTCTCCCGCCGCTTCAGGGCTGTGTTCGATCATCCACCTGAGGGGAAGGCGGCGGGGGAGCGTCTGTTCCACCTCCGACAGGGGAAGAGGAGTGCACAGGAGTTCGCCCTGGAGTTCCGGACTCTCGCGGCGGATGCGGGGTGGAATGAGAGGGCCCTCATCGACCATTACCGGTGTAGCCTACGAGAGGACGTTCGTCGTGAGCTGGCCTGCAGGGACACCAACCTATCCTTCGACCAGTTGGTGGACATTTCCATCCGTCTCGACACCCTGCTGGCTACCCGCGGACGTCCCGAGTGGGGGTCGTCCATTCCACCCTCCAGCACCTCCGAGCCGATTCCCATGGAGTTTGGGGGCGCTAGGGAGAGGAGGAGAGAGAACCCGAGGGGGGCCGTCCCCTGCACCAACTGTGGCCGTGGAGGACACACTGCGGCTAGGTGCTGGGGAGGGTCTCCTAGGAGAGGGGACAACAGGTCACGCACTGGGGAGTCATTTCAGGTGAGTAGGCACCCCACTTACCCAGAGCTCTCTGTTGGTCACCTGTGTATACCTGTGAGATTTCCACAGGTGGCACCTCATTCCCAGCATAAGGCGCTAGTAGATTCAGGCGCAGCTGGGAATTTTGTTGATCGGGAATTTTGTTATAAGTTAGGAATTCCCCTTCGGCCGGTACAAGCCCCCTTTCCTGTTCATGCCCTAGACAGCCGGCCGCTGGGGTCGGGGTTGATCAGAGAAGTCACAGCACCACTTAAGATGACGACGCAGGGGGGTCATGAGGAGATCATTCCGTTTTATCTGATCGACTCTCCTGCGTATCCCGTGGTGCTGGGGCTTCCCTGGTTAAGCGCCCATGATCCTACTATTGCGTGGCAACAGAGGGCTCTTATGGAGTGGTCTGCCCAGTGTGTAGGGAGATGTCTAGGTGTTTCCTTAGGGGCGACCTCGGTGGAGAGTCCGAACCAAGTGCCCGCAATGCGCATTCCCCCTGAATATGAGGATTTAACACTTGTGTTCAGCAAAGCTAGGGCAACACGGCTACCACCTCATAGACAGGGGGATTGTGCGATAGATCTCCAAACAGCAGCGGCACTTCCGCGGAGCCGTGTGTATCCCCTGTCTCAAGAGGAGACAGCGGCTATGGAGATTTACATAGCCGAGTCCTTGGCACAGGGATACATACGGTCCTCCACTTCCCCGGTTTCCTCAAGTTTCTTCTTTGTGAAGAAGAAGGACGGGGGTTTGCGCCCGTGTATTGATTACCGTAGTCTCAATCAGATCACGGTTAAGTACAGTTACCCTCTTCCTCTGATTGCGACTATGAGGGAGTCATTACGCGGAGCGCGGTTCTTCACAAAGTTGGATCTCAGGAGCGCGTACAATCTGGTGCGCATTAGGGAGGGGGATGAATGGAAAACAGCATTTAGCACCACCTCGGGTCATTACGAGTATCTCGTCATGCCATACGGGTTAATAAATGCTCCTTCAGTCTTCCAATCCTTTGTTGACGAGATTTTCCGGGACATGCATGGGCAGGGTGTGGTAATATACATCGACGACATCCTAGTGTACTCTTCTACACGAGCCGAGCATGTAGCCCTGGTGCGCCGAGTGTTGAGGAGGCTGTTGGAGCATGACTTGTATGTCAAGGCAGAGAAATGCTTGTTCTTCCAGGAGTCCGTCTCCTTTTTGGGTTATCGGTTGTCCGCGTCTGGTGTGAAGATAGAGGTTGACCGTGTGTCGGCCGTGCGTAATTGGCAAACTCCAACCACTGTATGGGCGGCAGGTAGCTTAGTGGGTAAGAGCGTTGTGCCAGTAACCGAAAGGTCGCTGGTTCTAATCCCCGAGCCGACTATGTGAAAAATCTGTCGATGTGCCCTTAAGCAAGGCACTTAACCCTAATTGCTCCTGTAAGTCGCTCTGGATAAGAGCGTCTGCTAAATGACTAAAATGTAAATGTAAATGTAAAAGAGGTGCAGCAGTTTTTGGGTTTTGCTAATTACTACCGGAGGTTTATCCGGGGCTTTGGACAGGTGGCAGCTCCCATTACGTCCCTGCTAAAGGGGGATCCGGTGCGTTTGCAGTGGTCAGCTGAGGCGGACAGGGCATCTGTTAAACTAAAGAACCTGTTCACTTCGGCCCCGGTGCTGGCGCATCCGGACCCCGCTTTACCATTCCAAGTTGAGGTAGACGCGTCCGAGGCTGGTATTGGGGCAGTCCTGTCGCAACGGTCCGGCACGCCACCTAAACTCCGCCCCTGTGCGTTCTATTCTAAGAAGCTCAGCTCGGCGGAGCGTAATTATGACGTAGGGGACAGGGAGCTGTTAGCTGTAGTCCAGGCCCTAAAGGTGTGGAGGCATTGGCTTGAGGGGGCTCAACACCCTTTCCTCATTCTGACTGACCACCGTAACCTGGAGTACATCCGGGCAGCTAGGAGATTGAACCCTCGTCAGGCTAGGTGGAACATGTTCCTGACCCGGTTTGTTTTTAAGATCACATACATCCCAGGGTCCCAGAACGGTAAGGCAGACGCCCTGTCTCGGCGGTATGAGACACAGAGGAGAGGTCCATTGAGCCTACTCCCATACTGCCGGAGTCTTGTCTGGTGGCTCCGGTGGTGTGGGAGGTCGATGCGGAGATCGAGCGGGCACTGCGTACCGACCCTACTCCCCCAGAGTGTCCGGTGGGGCGGACGTACGTTCCGCTCGATGTTCGTGACCGCCTAATTTAAGTTCACCTCCAGAGTCTGGGGGGCGTTCATGGAACGCTTGGGGGTCTCGGTGAGCCTTACCTCGGGTTACCACCCAGAGAGCAATGGGCAGGTAGAACGAGTCAACCAGGATGTGGGTAGGTTTCTGAGGTCCTATTGCCAGGGCCGGCCGGAGGAGTGGTCAAGATATATCCCCTGGGCAGAGATGGCACAGAACTCTCTCCGCCACTCCTCCACTAATCTAACCCCTTTCCAGTGTGTGTTGGGGTATCAGCCGGTTCTGGCACCATGGCACGAGAGCCAGATCGAGGCCCCTGCGGTGGACGAATGGATTCGGCGCTCGGAGGAGACGTGGAACGCTGCTCATTTCCATCTGCAGCGGGCCATCCGTCGACAGAAGGCGAGCGCCGATCGCCACCGCAGTGAGGGTCCGGTGTACGCACCGGGAGATCGAGTCTGGCTCTCGACTCGAAACCTGCCCCTCCGCCTGCCCTGCCGGAAGCTGGGTCGGCGGTTTGTGGGGCCTTTTAAAGTCCTGAGGAGATTGAACGAGGTGTGTTACAGGTTACAACTGCCTATTGATTATAAGAATATTAACCCCTCGTTCCATGTGTCTCTTTTCAGGCTGGTGGTAGCTGGTCCACTCCAGGAAAGTGAGATAGGAGAGACCCCTCCGCCCCCTCTGGACATCGAGGGAGCTCCGGCGTACACGGTCAGGACCATCTTGGACTCGAGACGTCGGACGGGGGGTCTCCAGTATCTCGTGGAGTGGGAGGGGTACGGTCCGGAGGAACGGTGCTGGGTGCCTAGGACGGATATCCCAGATCCATCTCTCCTGACCGAGTTCCACCGGGGTCATCCCACGCGCCCGGCTCCGCGTCCTCCTGGTCGTCCCCGAGGCCAGGGTCGGCGCACGGCTGGAGCCGCGCGTCAAGGGGGGGGTACTGTCACGGATTCTGCCGAGGCTGCTCCTCCTCCTTGCTCGGGCAGGCTTCGGCGTTCGCCGTCCCCGGAGTACTAGCTGCCACCGTTAGATGTTTCGTTGGTTGATTGCTTTTGTCTGTCTATTGCACCTGTGTCCGTTTGTGTCTGATGATGTGTCCTATAAGTTGCCTGTCTTGTGTTGGTTAGTTTGTGTGTTGTTATTCACCTGTCTGTTAGTGCTGCGTGTTTGCTCTGTTTGTTGTTTTGAGGTTTAAGCACAGTTTGCGTAATCGCTCGCCTGTTTTTGTTGAGGCCGTGTATTGTATTTTTGCCTTGTGTTGCACAAGTAAACTTTGTTGGACTAAGCTTCGGTGTCCTGCGCCTGACTCCCACACCACACTTACCTCAGCCCTTGACAGTAGATGATTTCTGCCATTCTAGAGACCCGCTAGAACAGACATCATCAACTGGATTCAGCAGCTAGACAATTTTTTCTTGAGCATATGGTCAGGGGTCCGGAACACAATTACAAATAATTGTTAGACTGCAAATTGACCGCAAGAAGCCCAAACATATCTAATATTTGACTAAAACATAATCATTTCAAACCTTGCTTACATTTCTATATGATCCCATATACTGTGTCTCTCTATTATGCGTAGGAATTCTTCAGAACAGATTTCCAAAATTAATCCAACAATAAAATAAAATACATGAAAAAAATTGTTCAGAAAACTTGGGAGGGACAAATCAAATCACCCACGGGCCAAATTCAGCCAGCGGGCCGCCAGTTGGGGAACCCTGCGCTAGAAACTCTGCTCTCCTGCATCCTGTAGTCAGGCAGCAGCCTGGTAGCAACCTTTGGATAGTCATTACCCTGGGCGGGACCCAGCCATTCAGCCTACCCAACCTACCTCTGAGACAGAACAGGAGTGTTATGACATGAACACACCTGGCACACGGCTAGTCACTCCATGAAACTAGACACACATGCATGCACACACACACACACACACACACACACACACACACACACACACACCAATTTCTACAGAACAGCCCCACAAGTATAACTAGCTGGTACACAACACTGTGTATTTTCACTGTTCTCTCTCTCTCTCTCTCCCTCTCTTTCCGTTCACCTTCCCTCTTCAGGGCTTTCCTATTTTTAGGCTGAAGGTGGCCCTGTTCTCCTACACATTTTGCCATGGGGCGTAGAGAAAATGTTGCAGTTTTAAAGCAAGTTTGCAGCAATTCTACACATTTTTCCATTTGGCAGAGAGAAGATTTAGAAATGTTCTAACTAATTACATGAAATTCTACTCATTATGCAATGGGGCGGAGAGAAAAATGAGCAGTTTTACAGCTAATGTCCTGCAATTCTATTAACTTTGCCATAGGGTGGGGAGATATAATAGCCCTATTTAATATGAAATCTGAGTGAGAGGGAATAACAATATCAATGGGGGCCCCCGGTTGATAATTCGACCATGATTACTATAAGTTTAGATGGCTAGACTAACTTACCAATCAAAAATTTTTTTGGCTGACATGGGCTTATTGAGTGACTGTCAGTGACTGACATAACAAGAGAACAACTGCTGAAGCACAACCAAATTTCTACTTTTCTAGCTCTCAACATTAAGTTGAGACCCCGTCTAAAATAAATAAAAATAACACATTTGTCAATTGATCCGCGGTCCTACAAAAGAGGGGCTGTGCGGACCACCAGTTTCCCATCTCTGATTTAGAGAACAAAGCAGCCCAGGGGTAGAGACTGAGTGGCCAGTTGAACATGTAGCCTACCATTCTGCAAGGTTCAACTAACTTATGACTGAAAAGTAAACCAGAACGAAAATTATTATTTTTATTAAAGCACTTCTCTCAGACAATTTACTAAAAATAGAATACATTATGAAATAACATAATTTCCCTCTTTTAGCTGTGTTTCATTTTAATCAAATCTTCATAAAAAATATACTGAACGTTCACTCAATTCACAGATAAAATACACACAACCAAACACAGTGATGTCAGTTCATTTGTGAAATTTAATAAAACATACATTTGAGATAACACTTGTTCTATTTTCGGTCTAGGAGTGTTGTTCTGAACCTGAGGTCCTCACGCGGATCATGACATCACAGGGTTTGAGTTGAAGAATGACGTCATAGCATGGTGAGGACTAGAGAGAAGGTTGGGTTGTCTTTCCTCCTGAGGGAGATCTGTTCAGTCGTAGAGGTCCTTGAACCCCAGGCTCCTGTCACCACACACACACACACACACACACATACACACACACACACACACATGGTGAGATGTAGAAATATATGTGTGTTGTATTCAATGTGAGGTGTTCAGGGAGGGGCCCCACCTCTCTGGGGATCTCTCTCTGGACAGGTGGTCTGGGGTGGACCACAGGGGCCTGCTGGGGCTGAGGGAGCGACGCTGGTGAGGGGAGGAGGGATGCAGACCAGAGGACGATGATGACAGACCCTGACGACGCAGCTCCTGCACTGCCCTCTCCCTACGAGAGAGAGAGAGAGAGAGAGAGAGAGAGAGAGAGAGAGAGAGAGAGAGAGAGAGAGAGAGAGAGAGAGAGAGAGAGAGAGAGAGAGAGAGAGAGAGAGGGGGGGAGAGAGAGAGAGAGAGAGAGAGAGAGAGAGAGAGAGAGAGAGAGAGAGAGAGAGAGAGTAAAGCACAAGCCAAGCCTTTACGACAAGCAACTAGAGACAGACATAGAGGCAGACAGACCTCTCAAACCGCTCAGTGGATAGCTTTCTCTTGGTCATGTCCAGTTCAGCCTCTAGCTGTGCCGAACGAGTACTCAATGTAGCCACCTCCCTACTCTGAGAGCTCCTGAGAGAGAGAGAGAGAGAGAGAGAGAGAGAGAGAGAGAGAGAGAGAGAGAGAGAGAGAGAGAGAGAGAGAGAGAGAGAAATGGAAATTGAGTTGGAGATGGATAGATGAAAGAGAAAGAGGGAGAGAAACAAAGAGGGAAGCTGTCAAAACAGACAAACAAATCAGAAACCCTTCCAACAGCGACCAAGTGTCTGCTTACGCCTTGCTGTCGGCCGCGGTGAGTTTGTCCCTGAGCAGCTGGATCTCAGTGTGTCTCTCCTGGGAGCTGAGCTGTCGGTGTAGCTCCTTCTCCCTGGTGGCCACCAGCATGGACTCCAGGCTCTTCATGCTCAGACGCTCACTGGACAGCTGCTTCCTGAGCAGCTCCAACTCCGAGCGGTACGCATCCAGCTCACACTGCACCTACAAGCACACACACAGTGTACTGTTAACATACACACACACAAACATAAACATCCTGACATATGCGCACACACACCATCCCCTCCATGACTCACAGCCTCCTTGCTGGCGTCCAGTTTGACACAGAGCTCCCTGGTCTTCTCCAGGTCAGTCTGAGTGGCGGTGTGTTCCCCCTGGGCCTGTCTCAGCTCCTCCTCAGTGTGCAGCAGACTCCTGTTGAGCTGGGACACCTGGCTGCTGCAGCTCCGCTCTGCAGACAACGCCTAGGATACACACAACTATAGGGGTCCAGGGTCGTGTTCATTACGCACAACATGTTAACATGTTGCGAAACCTTTTACACATAAAACTAAAATGAGCTTTTGTTATTGGCCAACTTCAGGTTGTCCCACCCTGTTTCAGTCCGTTTGGTGCCTAATGAATAAGACCCAGTGTGTGCCCAGTGATAATCCCTAATGATAGAGACAGTGAGGGTGGACCGACCTCCTGCAGACTGGCCTCCAGAGCCTCCACCTTCTCCCTGAGTCTGCGTCTCTCCGTGTCCGAGGTCATCAGCTCCAGCCTCAGCTCGCTGATGCTCCCCTCCGCCTGCCGCGCCTGCCCCTCCCAGCTCTCGGCCTGGGCCGAGCCACGCCGCCGAGCCTCCTGGTGCTCCCTGCACTCCCGCTCCTGGTGGACATACACACACACACACACACACACATTTGAATTATTTATTTAGCTCCACAATGAAACAGTACAAGTTAAAAGGTCTTGACTATCAATCCCTACCCAACTCCAGTCTGAAAACGTTGATTGCCGCTTATAGTAAGCACAAGGAGGAAAGAAAAAAATAAAGATTTTCAAATAGGAATCGATCTGAAACTCAAAGGCTGCGTTTACACAGGCAGCCCTATTCTGATTATTTTTTCACTAATAGGTATTTTGACCAATCAGATCAGCTTTTTTGCCAATATTTGGGCTAAATATCAGAATTGGGCTGCCTGTGTAAACGCAGCCATAGCTGTTCTGGATGAGTGATTGTTTGTTCGACAAGACATAACTAACAGATCACAGATAGAAATATCATCCATTCACAGTGCCAGCAGAGGTTACCTTGGTGGACAGCAGGTTCTTGATGCGGGAGACGTCAGACACATAGTCCTGTACCTTCCTCTGCAGCTCCTGCACCTCCTGGGCAGAGTCCTCAGACTTCAGCTCCAGGGCCTGGACAGCAAAACAAACTAGATTGTACAAAGTGTTTGTGAGATTCTAAAGAGATAATGGCCATGCGGTTTGGTATATCATGAATAATATGTGTGTTTTCTACTACTGTTTGCCCTAGCCAATCACCTGGGATGAAAAACTATTCTGGACCATGAGCCAATGCCATCTAGTCTGGGTACCAGTCTTTTTAGCTAACATTCCACTCCTTGCCACTCCTGTTATTTGGCAAATGACACGGAGTACAAGGAGTGGAATGTAATAGCTGAACAGAGACAGCAACCAGGCTACATACCATCCTCCCTAAATATTAAGAATCCTAAAAGGTTGATAATTTCAAAGTTTAAAAATGATCATCCTGACCCTGGTTTGGTCAGAGAGTGCTGTATCTGACCTGGTTGTTGAGACGGCTCTTGTCCAGTTCCTCTCGGAGCTGAGCATTCTCCCTTAGGGTGGCATCCTTCACCTTGGCCAAAGCCCCCAGCTCCTCCCCCGCATCCCCCAGCCTCCTCCTCAAAGCCTCCAGCTCCCGCTCCCGCCCTGCCAGCGCCTCACGAACACTCCTGGGGAACAGAGAGGTCACAGCCAGGGGTCAGAGTTTAGAGGTTAACTTATACAGGTGGTGCAATCCATATGTGTCTCTGAGTGAACCTTGGTAGGGTGACTTGGCATCTGATGCTGCTGTGTGAAGCTTTGTGGTACTGGACAACTCAGACTCACTCTGCTGATGTCTCCAGATCCTCAATGGTCAACCTCAGATTCCTGATGGTTTTCTCCTGAAGAAAAAACATGGCAACAAAGAGACCATCACTCAATAACTGATATTAGACTAATGTGTCACATCTCATGAGGTGATATCCAAGTGGACATTTCAACTTCCTAAACATAGTGGCTGGTAGGTATGCTGGCAGGTATTCTGGTGCAATTGGCTGTGTGTGTTGTTAGTGTTCAGTTGATTACTTTGTCGTCCAGCTGGTTGTGGGCTGAATTGAGGAGGTCAGTCTTGTTCTCCAGCTGCTCCTGCAGGGAGTCTCTCCTCTGGTCCAGGTCAGTGATGGTGGACTGTAGACCGCTCACCTCCTCTCTTAGACCAGACACCTGCCTCAGTAGAGAGTCTGACACAACAGATAAGGCTCAGTGTGGTAAGGTTATCTGGAATAGCGTTATTACACACACACACAAGAATGGATGAGCGCACACACACACACACACACACACACACACAGGCAGGTAGACCTTGTCTCCTCACCGTTCTTCTCGTCCAGCAGTTTGTTCCTCTCCTGGGAGTTCTGTAGTTCTCCAATGCGGGAGGTCAGTCTGCGCTGGCTGTCACTCAGGGCGTTCTGTGTCTCACCGTTGGACAGTCTGAACACACACACACGTGCGCGCACACACTTCAAATGATGCTATAAAAGGGATTAAATGGACGCTATAGAAGTAACAGTTCCCACACATGCCAAGTATGTGGCTGATGCAGGAAGTGACTCCCCAACCACATGACTTCAAACATCAGTGCTGGTTCCTGGCTTACCTCAGCATGACACACTCGTTCCTGGTCCTGCTGTGTTCGTCCTCAGCAGCGGTCAGCTTCCTGCCCAGGGTGTGGACCTCCTCCTCAAGCCCCATCATGGACTCCCTCATCAGGGCAAGACGGCTCTTCTGGTCCCCTCGCTCATGCTCCAGCTACAGCAAGGAGCATCGCCATGAATTGCAATTAGCAGCATGAACATTCCATTTCAAACGGAGGACATTTAAAGACTGTGTCTGTTCTAGTCATTGTGGTTTTCTCCTCCTCCTCACAGTGAGAATGGCTGTCTGCAGGTCCTCCACCCTCTGCTCCAGATGAGCCCTCTCACTGATGGCTGTCTCCTGAGAGATCTGACAACACGCAACACACATATAGACACTTTCTCTCAGCAGGACACACACACACACTTTCATTGGTAGTCAATAGATGGCCATGCTGGAACACTCAGAAGTAGATTATTATCCAATCTGGTTAACACGCTGACCTTGAGTCTCTCCCTCAGACTGTCCCTCTCTGTGCTCATTCGGTGGAGGTCGACCGTGGCCACGTCTCTCTCCGCCTCCACGCGCTTCAGGATGCTCTGAGCTGACACGGTGACACTGCTCTTAGCTGCGCGCGACGACTTGGATTTCAGCACCTCGCGACGCAGCGATGCTATCTCCTGCTGGGCCTAATGAGGAATGGGATTGTTACCCGCAAAATGATTTCCCATTCATTTGGAACGGAGCTAAGAAAACGTCTGACAAAATGTGTTTTGTTGGCGTTAACTTTTCCTTTAAGAATGGCACTAGCCTGCTGGTAGTGCATGCTGGTCTTGTCTCTGTCGGCAGTCAGAACTTTCACGTTGGCCTGGATCTCTGACAGGTGGCGCTCATACTTATCAAGCATGTTCTGCATCTCGTCCCGCTCTCTCAAGACCCTCATCAGCTCAGAGTCATAGCTGCCCCCCTGCCCAACATAAGGGAACAAGACATGATGTCAGATTTCAAAAGAGTACATCAGCTGTTACATTAGTATCATGACAAAGGGCTAGCAGTCCAGGAGACATTGGTCAGAAATTCATAATTTTTTTATTAATCCGGAAAAAGTCGTATTTGAAGAGTTTATTTACAAAACGCTATATCCACCAATTTTTCATATTTGTATTTTTTCTTCAGAAATGATTGATTATGGGTACCTTCATGTGTGTGTAAAATATTACTGTTCTCAGTTGCTTAATTCATAGATTTTAGATGTGTATGAAAATGTTTGTTTTTTTGCTAAACGTTATATTGTTTAGCTGGAATGGAATGTTCGTATCCTGTATTTTTGACTGTGATATGTGGTTGTCTCACCTAGCTATCTTAAGATGAATGCACTTACTGTAATTCACTCTGGATAAGAGCATCTGCTAAATGACTAAAATGTCAAATGTAAATGTTTTACATACAGATCTCATATTACTGAATTACATTATTATTTTTTATATTTGTTTTATATTGATGTCACAAATGTATCATTTCTACAGTTCTTTATTCAAAATGTAGTTATTTATTCCATTTGACTGTGTAAAACCTAGCAGTACTACTTATGTCTCTGAGAGTGAGCTGGATCTATAGCATTTCGCAAAAAAACATTATTATTATCTCTCTGAAATGAAACCATCAAGTAATAGATTGTAAACAAATACATGTCTGTCATTGAACAACCCCATGCCATGATTAGAGAGTGAAAAAACACACCAAACATTTCTTTAAACAATAAAAGCTCATTTACCAACATTTCTGAAAATGGATATATAGCGTTTTGGGAGGAAACGCTTCACTTATACATTTAGAACACTGAAGATGGAGGAACAAATGCCTAATTAGATTTCAAGTTAATATTAGACAGACATTCCTTTACCTTGACAGGGGGCTGACGGGTGGGGCTGCGGCTCTGGAGGTGCCCCCGACAGGGGCTACAGGAGCACCTGCCCCTCAGCATCCTCCTCAGGCTGTCTGCTTCCTGTCTGTAGTAGTCCCTCTCCTCCTCCACGCTCCGCAAGAAGCTGTCCAGACGAGAGCCACGCTTCCCCCTGCCGCCTGGCTCTGTGTACAGGACCTGCTCTCTCTCTGTAGAACAGCCAACAATGTTCAATCACATTCTGGCATCACATTCTCCACTACCCTCTAATATTAACTTGAAATGTAATTAGGCATTTGTTCCACCATCTTCAGTGTTCTAAATGTATAAGTGAAGCGTTTCCTCCCAAAACGCTATACATTCACTCAGTCCAGCCCCAGAGTAACTCACCTGTAAGGCTGAGCTTCTGCACCAGTCTGTTCAGACTGTCTCTCTCCTGGTGCAACTGGTCCAGTAAGGCCTGCAGGTCCTGGTCCTGATTCTGCTCTACTGTGGGGTTCAGCTGGGTCTCAAGTTCTATTGGTTCAGTGTCTGCCGACTCGCTATCCTGATACATAGCCCAGAACCCAGAAGCCAGGGTGGATGGTAAATGTAGGCTATTGATTATACTATTTTCTTTATGCCTGTTGAATTAGTACGCAATTTAGTGGTTTCAGTCGTGGTCTTACAGGTGTCACTTTGGTGATAGCGCCCTTTAGTGAAGTGATCTTCCTCTGCAGGTTTTCGATGATGCTCTACAAAACCAGACCCAAAAAATCTTGCATTGATTCATTCATACATTCACTCATCCATTGTGTTCAGTATTCACATCGCATCCCCTCTTTGGCATACAGTATGGTCTCAAGCCTACCTCTGCCTGCTGTGTGTGTGTGGTCCTTTGTTGTCTCCAGTGTAGGGCCCTGCTGGTCCTCCTCTTCCTGCAGCTGAGCTGGTGTATTGATATGGTCTGGCTCCTGCTGGTTCCCCAAAGACAGCTCCTCCACCTCCTCCTCCTCCTCCCCCCTCTCCTCTCCTCTCCTCCCCTCACCCCCTGCTGAAGCTGCACCTCCTCAGCCTGCACACCAGCCACACTAACCTCTGCAGCCTGACACAGGAAGGGCAATGGGGATTAGGTGAAAATGAATAAAATAAGATAATGTGTCTGTATCAAGCTGATAGACAAAAAACGAACAACAGTGTCTGATTTATGGCCACTGTTCTAAACAGTAAACGTTGTCATGGTAACCAGGCTTTTTCCAAACTTGACCTTGGTCCTTGCTAACCAAAACATTGCATTAAAGTTCCTTATTTGACGAACAGGTGATTTTAATCTAGCTACTGATTTATTCATGTAATATAAACAGCACTGCATTGCATTTCAAAAGGTAGCTAGTTTGCAAAGTAGTGTCTTCCAAATCACAGCAACCTTGCTAACGCGCTAGCCTTGAATTGTCGAAAGCTAGACTGATTTTATTATGGCTAGATTGCTCGCTAAACATTTAAATAGAATTTGGCTAAAGCTTCTGCTTGTCTAAGTAACACATCAGATGTAAACAAAAACAAAACATGGTTGAGAGCGAGATCTTCGACTTACTTTTATGGGTGTAATAGTTATAGCTTTAGCGAGCAAGCAGTTACGTGTGGTAATCTGGATAAATCACTGGGGTTTGCAGTTGTAAAGCCAGAATGGCTCCTAAACCGCTTTTCATATGAGATAAACGTTCTGACCAATCAGATGTTAGGATTTGATCGGAATTCGAGATGCAAGCCAATCAGCAAAGGCCCTTTCTTCATGGTGTGCGTCCATTACCTTGACAACGCAGCGTACCCGGTACTTCGCCACACACTGACAACACGTGCTGATAATGTTAGCAAAAGATAATGTTAGCCTAGTGTAAATCCAATTCTAAATGCAAAAGTAGTAGGCATCAGAATTGTTGATTTGACTGCATTGCTCATTGCACTGTCAATCTGTTTTGTGGGAGCCTACCTTTTGTCCCTCTGCAGTACATTATACTTCCATATAGTGAGCCTTTTGTGGCTGCTTTTGCAGAGGGGCAAGTGTTAGCCTGTGAGTTTGTTGATTTTTGCAAGATCAGCCAAAAATAATATTTTAAAACCAACCCTGCCCCTCAGGACCTAGTAAATCCTATTTGACTCAAAATACAAATTATACCGCTGGGTGGCGATGTAAGACCGGCATCTAAAATCACTTGAGCAATAGAGGAGTGGATATCACTCCAGCACAGCAGGTGGCAGTGTTACAACAAGGGTAAATAAATTGTGCCGTCAAGAAAATACGAGGAAAACAGCGGAAGTGTGTGTGGACAAACTCATTGGATCTGAAAACGTATTCACTCTGAACGTTTCCATTCATTTATTTGAAAAGTTTAATTGCACAAAAGTGATTAACTCTTTTCAGATGTACAGAAGAAACGACAGATAGAGGCGCGATGATTTTAAGGACATTCTCGAATTTGTGCGCAAAATCCCAAGCCTGTTTTCGATGGGCTCGAGACAAGAGCACATTGTCAGCTGTCATTGACGAGACTGGTAAGTCAGGACTGATCCTCAAATCTTTGTCAACAGACATATTTGAAAACTTAGCATTAGAGGACTGGATACACGATCATGTTGATCTCCAAAACCGGAGTATACTATTCTTATGGAGTAATGCCCCAGCGGTGGTGATAGGGAGACATCAGAACCCGTGGCAAGAGTGCAACCTTCAGGTCATGAGACAGAAAGGGATACCGCTCGCCAGGCGACGCAGTGGGGGCGGGACTGTATTCCACGATTTAGGAAATGTCAATTTGACTTTCTTCACGTCTAAAAAAAACTATGACCGTCACAGGAATCTCCAAGTCGTGACAAGTGCTTTGAAAGGACTCAGGCCAGACCTGGATGTACGTGCAACAGAGAGGTTTGACATCTTGCTGAATGGCCACCACAAGATTTCAGGAACCGCTGCTAAATTGGGAAGGACAGCAGCTTACCACCACTGCACTCTGCTGTGTTCGGTCGACAGGGCACTGCTGTCCGCGGTGCTGAAACCGACCTGCCAGGGTATCAAGAGCAATGCAACGCAAAGCGTGCCATCCCCTGTGAAAAACCTGCTGGATGAGGACCCGACGTTGGACTGTGACACTATCATGGATTCAGTGGCATCCCAGTACAACACAGAGTTTGCTTTCAGCAGCCCTGTAACACTTGTGGACCCAAGTGATGAGCTGTCCTTGCCTGGTATCCAAAGAATGGCCCATGAACTGCTGGCATGGGAGTGGACATTTGGAAGAACTCCTAAGTTCAGTATCTGTACGACGTTTAAGTTGAAAGATGACATGTCTATCTGCAATGCAACTCTAAACATGGACATCAAGAATGGCATTATAGAATCTTGTGACATTGAGGTTCCATCGGACTGGCTACCTGTGGAGTTGTCTCGAGAGTTCTCCTTACACCTGATAGGTGGGAAATTATGTCCCTACGAGACGTCAGTACTCGCAGCAGAATTGCTGAGGACAATCCCACAAAATAAAGAACTTGAAAGGAAGATGTATAATCTGTGCCGAAGAGTTATCTTCATGATGTGAATAAAGCACTGCTCCATGACATGTATTGTTGTCCAGCGTTTTATTATTGGGATAGTTTCATCACCAATATCTCTGGTCCGAGGGAAGGGGTGCTCTCTGTATAGCAGTTTTAGAAAATGATCTGTAGACCCTGACTTTACATGCACACAAAGTATTTACAATGCATAAATTGTGTATAAACATCTACCTATGATAGTTAAAACTGAACTGGACCATCGTCCTTTAATAAACATGTTATAAACATTATTATGAACCGGGAGTCTTGAATGCTGATTGGCTGAAAGCTGTGGTATAGCAGACCGTATACCACGGGTATGACCAGAATTTTTTTTTTTACTATTCTAATTATGCTGGTAAACAGTTTATAATAGCAATAAGGCACCTCGGGGGTTTGTGATATATGGCCAATATACCACGGCTAAGGGCTGTATCCAGGCACTCAGCGCTGCATCGTGCTTAAGAACAGCCCTTAGCTGTGGTATATTGGCCATATACCATACCCCCTCTGGCCATATTTCTTAAATATACCCTTTAGAAAATAGGTTACATCCTTTCCCCCACAATAAAAGCTCCCTCTGTAATGGGGGTCAGTGTGCTGCTAACAACTTAGCTTCCTCCACTGTCCAAGTTCCCCATACTGGGCCTGAACCAGTGATCCTCTGCTTCGAAACACACGTGATGAGAGGAAGCCCAGTGGCCTGCAGTGGGGGAAGATGGAGCGAGATGGATTTTGGCTGACATTCTGCACATTTTCTTATTGATGAAACATTTAATCTCAATACAGTTTTCTGTTCCCAAAAGAAAAATATGTTATTGAGCAGAGTGGACTAAGTTTTGTCAACTTTACCCTTTGCCAAAGTAAAAAAATAAAAATAGCTTTGTTTAGAAGGAGTGCAAGGGCGAAATGCGAATTGAGTAATTGCACACACGCACTTCATGGAGTAGGCGTTCCCTAACGGAAATATGCAAATACATGCTAGAACGGGCCAATAGGATTTCGTTAGCTCGTGCTTGGCTCTGCCCACCTCCTTGCTTGTTCTGCTCAGTGCCCACTATGATTAATTTGCTCTCATTGTAAACAACATGCTGTGGTCTATCTTGGGTTAATTATACAAATCTTTGGCCTAGTGGTTAGAGTGTTGGACCAGTAACTGAAAGGTCATTAGTTTGAATACGTTAGCCGACAAGATGAAAAATCTGTCGATGTGCCCTTGAGCAAGGCACTTAACCCTGATTTGCTCCAGGGACGCCGTACTACTATGGTTGACCCTGTAAAACAACACATTTCTATGCACCTATCCGGTGTATGTGACAATAATTTTTTACTCCATAATACCTGCGCAGTTTGCGCAGTGAAGATGCCCTTCACTTCAGCACAGACAACAGAAAACGCTCTGCAACTGCGCAGGATGTGTGACCAACACTCATTGGACCAACCATATGTGCTGTATCGGCGAACAACGAGGCTGAACATTGTGGATAAAAAAAGCAAGGAGAATGGGGAAGAAACAGAAAAAGTCAGGCGAAGACAGGTAAATGATAGTGTGGCCCGTGTGTCATAAGATTTGAATAAGTTGCGATGTATGCAACAGACTTCTATGAATATAGCTAGCTAGCTAGTCGTACAGGCTGAGCTCGCTAGCATTAGCATGATACTGGAGCCATGAGTTTCATGTGGCGGCAGATTGCTTTGGCTAGGCCTCCTGTCTTGAGCTTATTAATAAGCTAACGTTATCATCGCGCACTTGTTTTATACCTTTCATATTGACAATGAATTAATCAATTTATATCTCGTATAAACCTGCTTGATTTGGCCCAACAGAGACACTAAACCTATTATTTTCGCTATTAGTTAGCATATGTTATGCAGCTACATTGACACCCTACTACCAGATAGCTACTATAGCTGATTATGCTAGCTAGCCAGGCTCAATGCAGACAGTCAGTCACATTCTAAAGTTAATTTCCATTAGCTCGTGAGCTATCTCTTAGCTAGCTTGCTCACTAACTAATAGGAAAACGCAGATAACTAGCTATCTAGGATGCAATTCTAAGAGGACATTGTCAGCGAACTATTACTGAATCTTTGAGTCACTGATAACATGAGTGAGGACCTCCAGCCTGGCTATGCCCCATGCCTGCAACATCATCCCTTTTCATTGTGCTGTCAGAAAGGGCCCTCATTCATTGTCCCCACTGTCGCCTCTATGGCTTGAGTATCCATCCAATGGCTGTGTCCCCATGTAAGTCAACGGGGTCACTTGCGATTGATACACCAGTTAGATTTGTTGTTGTCCCCCTCAGTTTGGGGAGCTTCAGAATAAAGCACTGTTCTCATAGTAATGCTGATCTCAATGTCTAGAATATATATATTTTCCATTGCCAAGTTTTAGGTATTACTACTAAAAGTCTTAACCAATGTTGTTCATAAATGGATGATACATTCCTGAATAGATGTCAACTGACACTGACATGTCTCATTAAGGCATAGGCCTACAATGGATGCTTGTCTGCCAAGTGCACTAATCTACACTGACTACTAGTAGTAGGCACTCAAATCCACCCTTTGAAAGGCATGACCAGGTGTCTGCTTTTGTCTGTGGGAATGAGTCTTGACAGATAATAGACAGAGACAGTAGGCCTTAGTGCCGTGCTGGCTTGGCGGCGGAAGCTGCCATTTAAGTTGATTATTGAGGGATATATATTGACTGACCTGCTGTGATGGTGAGCTCTCACCCCTTGTACTGTATACTACTGATCTGCTGCCTGCTCCAGTCAACGCTGCAGTAAGGTCAAGATGATACCAGGCCAGGGCTAAAGATGGCGCAGAACGCCAATGGCGGAAGGATATTCAAGCTTGATTAACTATGGTCCTCTCTGTTCCCCGTAACCAACGACTATTACAGGTCTGGTCCAGAAACAACCCCTAACCCTAACCCTAACCCTAAAGGCACTTGTATATAAGCAATATTCATAGTAGTTATTACGGGTAAATAAGTGAAAGGAATAACATTGATAGACAGGATGTTGATAGTTATCCTGTTCTATCAGCTGCTTCTTCATGATTTCATTACACAGAGGCTAGGGTGTGTGCACTGTGCATCCTGTGTATTATACCCGGGGTTGGGCCCTGTCCATTCAAATATAGAGGTGCTTTCCACTGCTGATGCAACAGGCATGCAAGGACGCTAGCCTCTCCGTCTGTATAAAGGCTGAGGATGAGCAGACGTAGGGCTTTTAGCCTCAAAGATCCATGTCCTGCTTCAGGTAAGGTTGTTGTGGTTGGATTGTGGGTGGTTAGTAGTTGAGATGGTGGTTATCAGTAGGTTCATAATGGTCATTACAGGTTAGGGACTGAAGTTGTTTGGCTTTCATGTTTGGTCTTCATCTTCAACCGTCGGACATAAGACTGAAGGTCTAGAATTAGATATTGCATTTTTTGGACAGTAGGTTTAACAGTGTGCAGCAGGTGTTGTTGTTGGATGCACACTTCCCACAGTCAGGGTTGATTTGTGGCCACTTGTGAGTCATTTTAGGACTGTACAGTCGTGGTCAAAAGTTTTGAGAATGAAACAAGTATTGGTCTTCTCAAAGTTTGCTGCTTCAGTGTTTTTAGATATTTTTGTCAGATGTTACTATGGTATACTGAAGTATAATTATAAGCATTCCATAAGTGTCAAAGGCTTTTATTGACATTTACATTAAGTTTATGCAAAGAGTCAATATTTGCAGTGTTTACCCTTCTTTTTCAAGACCTCTGCAATCCGCCCTGGCATGCTGTCAATTAACTTCTGGGCCACATCCTGACTGATGGCAGCCCATTCTTGCATAATCAATGCTTGGAGTTTGTCAGAATTTGTGGGTTTTTGTTTGTCCACCCGCCTCTTGAGGATTGACCACAAGTTCTCAATGGGATTAAGGTCTGGGGAGTTTCCTGGCCATGGACCCAAAATTTCGATGTTTTGTTCCCCGAGCCACTTAGTTTTCACTTTTGCCTTATGGCAAGGTGCTCCAGCATGCTGGAAAAAGCATTGTTCGTCACCAAACTGTTCTTGGATGGTTGGAAGAAGTTGCTCTCGGAGCATGTGTTGGTACCATTCTTTATTCATGGATTTGTTCTTAGGCAAAATTGGAAGTGAGCCCACTCCCTTGGCTGAGAAGCAACCCCACACATGAATGGTCTCAGGATGCTTTACTGTTGGCATGACACAGGACTGATGGTAGCGCTCACCTTGTCTTCTCCGGACAAGCTTTTTTCTGGATGCCCCAAAAAATCGGAAAGGGGATTCATCAGAGAAAATGACTTTACTCCAGTCCTCAGCAGTCCAATCCCTGTACCTTTTGCAGAATATCAGTCTGTCCCTGATGTTTTTCCAGGAGAGAAGTGGCTTCCTCGCTGCCCTTCTTGACACCAGGCCATCCTCCAAAACTCTTTGCCTCACTGTGCGTGCAGATGCACTCACACCTGCCTGCTGCCATTCCTGAGCAAGCTCTGCACTGGTGGTGCCCCGATCCCGCAGCTGAATTAACTTTAGGAGACGGTCCTGGCGCTTGCTGGACTTTCTTGGGCGCCCTGAAGCCTTCTTCACAACAATTGAACCTCTCTCCTTGAAGTTCTTGATGATCCGATAAATGGTTGATTTAGGTGCAATCTTACTAGCAGCAATATCCTTGCCTGTGAAGCCCTTTTTGTGCAAAGCAATGATGATGGCACGTGTTTCCTTGCAGGTAACCATGGTTAACAGAGGAAGAACAATGATTTCATGCACCACCCTCCTTTTAAAGCTTCCAGTCTGTTATTCTAACTCAATCAGCATGACAGAATGATCTCCACCCTTGTCCTCATCAACACTCTCACCTGTGTTAACGAGATAATCACTGACATGATGTCAGCTGGTCCTTTTGTGGCAGGGCTGAAATGCAGTGGAAATGTTTTTTGGGATTAAGTTCATTTTCATGGCAAAGAGGGACTTTGCAATTCATCTGATCACTGTTCATACCATTCTGGAGTATATGCAAATTGCCATCATAAAAACTGAGGCAGCAGACTTTGTGAAAATGTATATCATTCTCAACTTTTGACCACGACTGTAGTAAAGCCTTCAAAGCTGTCGACATTTTCTGTTGACAACCTTTTTAGTGTCCTGTGACTGACTGACTCTCTGTCTGGGTCGGACTGACTGTGTCTGCCTGGGTCGGACTGACTGTGTCTGCCTGGGTCGGACTGACTGTGTCTGCCTGGGTCGGACTGACTGTGTCTGCCTGGGTCGGACTGACTGTGTCTGCCTGGGACGGACTGACTGTGACTGACTCTGTACCCTCCTTGTCAGCCTGGATATGAAAATCATATTTGCGTGAAATGTGCTAATTTGATCAAGGCTGCAAATATTTTTAATACCACACATGCCTTACTAGTTTGTATAATTTTGCTGCTAAGCCTGCATTTTTTGTTACATAGCATATGGCAGAAATCTGCACTGAGAAGCATGTGGTTCCCAACTACAGTGCCTTGCAAAAGTATTCATCCCCCTTGGCGTTTTTCCTATTTTGTTGCATTACAACCTGTAATTTAAATTGATTTTTATTTGGATTTCATGTAATGGACATACACAAAATAGTCCAAATTGGTGAAGTGAAATGAAAGAAAATTACTTGTTTCAAAACATTCTAAATAATAAATACCGGAAAAGTGGTGTGTGCATATGTATTCACCCCCTTTGCAATGAAGCCCCTAAATAAGATCTGGTGCAACCAATTACCTTCAGAAGTCACATAATGAGTTAAATAAAGTCCACCTGTGTGCAATCTGTGTCACATGATCTCAGTGTATATATACACCTGTTCTGAAAGGCCCCAGAGTCTGCAACCCCACTAAGCAAGGGGCACCACCAAGCAAGCGGCACCATGAAGACCAAGGAGCTCTCCAAACAGGTCAGGGACAAAGTTGTGGAGAAGTACAGATCAGGGTTGGGTTATAAAAAAATATCCGGAACTTTTAACATCCCACGGAGCACCATTAAATCCATTATTAAAAAATAGAAAAAATATGGCACCACAACAAACCTGCCAAGAGAAGGCCGCCCACCAGAATTCACGGACCAGGCAAGGAGGGCATTAATCAAAGAGGCAACAAAGAGACCAAAGATAACCCTGAAGGAGCTGCAAAGCTCCACAGCAGAGATTGAAGTATCTGTCCATAGGACCACTTTAAGCCGTACAGTCCACAGAGCTGGGCTTTACGGAAGAGTGGCCAGAAAAATGCCATTGCTTAAAGAAAAAAATAAGCAAACACGTTTGGTGTTCGCCAAAAGCCATGTGGGAGACTCCCCAAACATATGGAAGAAGGTACTCTGGTCAGATGAGACTAAAATTGAGCTTTTTGGCCATCAAGGAAAACTCTTTGTCTGGCGCAAACCCATCACCTCTCATCACCCCAAGAACACCATCCATGTTTTTCATCGGCAGGGACTGGAAAACTGGTCAGAATTGAAGGAATGATGGATGGCGCTAAATACAGGGACATTCTTGAGGGAAACCTGTTTCAGTCTTCCAGAGATTTGAGACTGGGACGGAGGTTCACCTTCCAGCAGGACAATGACCTTCAGCATACTGCTAAAGCAACCCTCGAGTGGTTTAAGGAGAAACATTTAAATGTCTTGGAATGGCCTAGTCAAAGCCCAGACCTCAATCCAATTGAGAATCTGTGGTATGACTTAAAGATTGCTATACACCAGTGGAACCCATCCAACTTGAAGGAGCTGGAGCAGTTTTGTCTTGAACAATGGGCAAAAATCCCAGTGGTTAGATGTGCCAAGCTTATAAAGACATACCCCAAGAGACTTGCAGCTGTAATTGCTGCAAAAGGTGGCTCTACAAAGTACTGACTTTGGGGGGTGAATAGTTATGCGCGCTCAAGTTTTCTGTTTTTTTTGTCTTGTTTGTTTCACCCCAAAAAATATTTTGCATCTTCAAAGTGGTAGGCATGTTGTGTAAATCAAATGATACATACCCCCCAAAAATCAATTTTAATTCCAGGTTGTAAGTCAACAAAATAGGAAAAATGCCAAGGGGGGTGAATACTTTCATATGCCACTGTATGTATGTATGTGTATGTATATGTATGTATGTATATATATATATATATATATATATACACACATATCTTTTTTTTTATTATGATAATTTTTTAGGGGGTAGATCAGCTTTAATATTGCCGATAGATTGTAGCTTCCATTAATGTAATTGTCATTTCCAATCCCCCATATATATTTATATACAGTACCAGTCAAGTTTGGACACACTCATTCCAGAGTTTTTCTTTATTTTTACTATTTTCTACATTGTAGAATAATAGTTAAGACATCAAAACTATGAAATAACACACATGGAATCATGTAGTAACCAAAAAAGTGTTAAACAAATCAAAATATATTTTATATTTGAGATTCTTCAAAGTAGCCACCCTTTACCTTGATGACAGCTTTGCACACTCTTGGCATTCTCTCAACCAGCTTCATGAGGTAGTCACCTGGAATGCATTTCAATTAACAGGTGTGCCTTGTTAAAAGTTAATTTGTGTAATTACTTTCCTTCTTAATGTGTTTGAGCCAATCATTTGTGTTAAAATTACATTTTTGGAAAGCAATTATTATTTTAGCAAACAATTATTGTGATTCATCCTATATTGGCCCTAACATCTTTACTCCCTAGCAACAGTTGTGGGATACATACATACACACACAAACACTCATACACACTCAACCCCTTTCCCCCACAAACAACCATAAACTCAGATGCTCAACAGTTGTTCCATCCCAGAGCCCAACTCAAGAAAGGAATTGATTTACGAATGCATATACAGTTCCCAACTATGTTTGACGATGCTGTCTATTGCCAAGTGTAATGCGCATCATATGTGATTTGCGTGACTTTATTTCAGTGCCAAAGACGATGGCATCGACCTTGACGCCCTAGCAGCAGAAATCGAAGGCGCGGGAGCCTCCAAGGAACAAGGTAAAGGAAAAGCCAAGAAGAAGAAAGACAAAAAGAAAGAGGAATTTGAGTAAGTCTTTTATTTCCTGTCTTCGACAGTAATGAACGCTCCATTTCAAATCATTATGGAAATAACAACCAACTGTTGGACGGAAATATTTTCTATACTTGCCTTGGACTTTGCAGTCTACTGTGTACTGATCATAATGATTTGATCTTTGACAGTGAAGATGACATCCTGAAAGAGCTGGAGGAACTGTCTCTTGAAACCACGGGAGCTAAAGGCAGCAAGGTAAAGTATAGCCATATGCTAATCTGCATATGTAATGACCCTATACCAGGTTATAGCCCAATGCTAATATGACTATATAATGACCCTATACCAGGTTATAGCCCAATGCTAATATGACTATATAATGACCCTATACCAGGTTATAGCCCAATGCTAATATGACTATATAATGACCCTATACCAGGTTATAGCCCAATGCT
Source organism: Coregonus lavaretus (assembly GCF_964263955.1). Lineage (NCBI taxonomy): Eukaryota > Metazoa > Chordata > Actinopteri > Salmoniformes > Salmonidae > Coregonus > Coregonus lavaretus. The sequence goes on from NW_028160893.1 coordinate 26,363, forward strand.
AATATGACTATATAATGACCTTATACCAGGTTATAGCCCAATGCTAATATGACTATATAATGACCCTATACCAGGTTATAGCCCAATGCTAATATGACTATATAATGACCCTATACCAGGCTATAACAGGGTTTCCGTTAGCCGGTATAAGCCGGCTTCAAAAAAATTAATAAAATAGAAAAGCCGATCAATTAAATTGGCCCCGGCCAATTGTCCGGGAGAAGGAAAGAAATCCCATTGCGAAATAATGCTTTTTAGCGTATTCATTGACGGAAATACCAGTTGATGTAAATACATTTGACCGGTCATGCTTATCAGTCTATGGGTTAATTTGCATAATTTAGTGGAATTATTCATGATGTATCTTATTTATCACACGTGCACAGCATACAGATACATAGCCTTTGAGCGGAAAATCTGTCAGACAGTGCTTTTGCGCAACAATTCTAAATGCAATCATGGGTTAACCATTTTTTGGCCACTATTAAAAATGCCTACAATTTTTATTTCTCAAATGGTAATTGAAGTGAGCGTCCCATTCGCCATTCAAATGCATAGGCAATGGCAGGCAGGCTTTATCAGCGCTTCACACACCACTTTGCAATGAGCTGGAAGCCGTATGCATTTTGAAAACATACAGCTACTTAATTGTTTGGAACCTGAACGTTTTACTACATATTATGAGGCATGTTTTACCTTGCTTCAAAGTAGACTAGGCAAAATCCGACCATATCCATGGAGGCAATTATTTTATAAAGACTTCCATAAGCCATTTAAACCAGTAGCCTATTTAACAAAGAGAGCATGCAGACGAAGCCAACAAGCACGATTCTCTGTTCCTGGATCTGAATCAACTCGTCCCCAAAATAGCAAAAGAAGCAAGAAAGGGACTGATCATGACCAATCTATAAACCGGATAAACATTGGAATTAATTTTGAAAGATGGAAAAGTGAGGCCGAAATGGCCACCGTTCTCATGGACTGGTAACTTTAGTGCCGACAACCCCCACAGACTTGTCCCTCCATCTCCTGAGTGGCGCAGTGGTCTAAGGCACTGCATCGCAGTGCTAGCTGTGCCACTAGAGATCCTGGTTTGAATCCAGGCTCGGGGAGACCCATGGGGCGGCGCACAATTGGCCAAGCGTCGTCCAGGGTAGGGGAGGGAATGGCCGGCAGGGATGTAGCTCAGTTGGTAGAGCCTGGCGTTTGCAACGCCAGGGTTGTGGGTTCGATTCCCACGGGGGGCCAGTATGAAAAATAAAAAAATAATGTATGCACTCACTAACTGTAAGTCGCTCTGGATAAGAGCGTCTGCTAAATGACTAAATGTAAAAATGAAAAGACTAATCTGTCTTTTACTTATCAAAGTTCTCAACTTAATTGAGCAAACAACAGTAGGCCTACAGCCTGTCTTACTGGCATCAGTGGAGAGCATCGGCCATGTCCCCGGTGAGTGAGCACTGCGCATATTCACTCTTTATCATTGTCGGGTCAGTGCCACTTAAAAGTTAGTTTTTAGACAATAATTTCCTCTTCCAGTTTAGATGGATGTCATGTGCATGTTCTGTTAAGATTAATTACCACGTTTTCATACAGAAACCCTGGGCTATAGCCCAATGCTAATCTGCATATGTAATGACCCTGTACCAGGCTAGCAAAGCACATGCTCCTATGGAGTACTCATCACTTCCACAATCCACAGAAACCAGACGCCACAGACGAGCCGGAGAGTGCCGCCGAGCCGCCGCCGCCCACCAAAGCAGAGAAGAAGAAGACGCGGAAGGGCAAGCGAGCCAGCCTGGAGGATGACGACGGGGAAGACGAAGAGGTTTCGGGTACGGGTCACGTGGGAAAGGAGGACAAGCAGAAGGACAAGACGACATCTGCTGCCCCCGCTGCTGCTGCTGCTGCTGGCTCAGACTCAGAGGACGAGGCCTCACGGACCCGGAGGAAACCTAAGGCAGGGAAGAAAGGAGGCCGCAAGGAGGCCTCGGACGAGGAAGAGGAGGATGAGGATGGAGGTGCGAGGAAAGGGGGAGGAGGAGGGGAGGATGATTCGGACGATGACGGCTCGGTGGACGCGTCGCAGGCCGGAAAGAAAGGCAAGAAGAAAGGTAAAGCCAAGGCAGACGATGAAGAGGAGGAAGAGGAGGAGGGAACCTTCAAGATGAAGACGGCCGCTCAGAAGAAAGCAGAGAAGAAGGAGAGAGACCGCAAGAAGAAAGAGGAGGACAGGGCTAAGCTGAAGAAGCAGAAAGAGAAGGAGGAGGAGAAAGAGGGGAGTACTGAGGTGGCAGCAGTGCCTAAGAAAGAGAAAGAGGTAGTGAAGAAGAGTGAGCCAGCGGCACCAACTCCAGCAGCAGAGATTGAAGATCAGGAAGGGGCTGATCCTCAAGGAGAGGGTGAGATTTATAATTGGTTAATATTGTATCCATTCCACAGCCTAAATGGCAACACTTTACAATGAGTTGCCCCTATACCATGTAGGAACTACTTTGGTTTTAAGAATGTAAATGTTTATCTGTACCCATTAGCTGCCGATGAGGTGCTTGAAACAATTAATGGTAAGGGAAGGAAACTAACAGATTTCTGTTTTAAGGTAGCTTGTTACATGCCTTAATTAATTAATTAATTTTGCTTGACCCCAGGAAGAGTAGCTGCTGCCTTGGCAGGAACTAATGGGGGTCCATAATAAATACAAATATATGTGGTGTTAATGTGTAGTTCCATGCAGCCACAGTAGTAGAAGTCCTGTAGGAACTACTTTGGTAGTATTGTAATTACTCATCTTAATTCTACCCATTAGCAGCTGATGCAGTGGTTGAAACAATGAATGAACCCAATGGTAATGTTTTCAAAGTAGTTAAAAGTGGCATTACTGTGACGCTACATGTAATTAGTCCAAGATGTAGAAATGGCTTGATGTTGCAGTTTCATGGTTACGGTGTGACTGTTTAGGTTAGTGTGCTATGACTGATTTCTGTTGGGGTTTTTGTGTTACTTCAGAAGAGGAAGGGGGAGACAAGAAGGGCAAGAAAGACAAGAAGAAGAAGAAGGGGGACAAGGAGAAAGAGGAGAAGAAGAAGGGACCCAGCAAGGCCACAGTGAAGGCCATGCAGGAGGCTCTGGCTCGCATGAAGGAGGAAGAGGAGCGCGCCCAGAAGGAGGAAGAGGAGAACCTGCGTCGCCTGGAAGAGCAGGAGGCTCAGAGACTGGAGCAGGTTAGACACACACATACACACACACACTGTGTACACACACATACACACACACACACTGTGTACACACACACACACACACTGTGTACACACACATACACACACACACACACACACACACTGTGTATACACACACACACACACACTGTGTACACACACATACACACACACACACACACTGTGTACACACACACACACACACACACACACTGACCTCTTACCAACTGACCTCTTCAATGTGACACCTACAGGAGCGCCTGGAACAGGAGCGCAAGGAGAAGAAGAAACAGAAGGAGAAGGAGAGGAAGGAGAGGCTGAAGAAGGAGGGCAAACTGCTGACCAAAGCCCAGAAAGAGGCCCGGGCCAGGGCTGAGGCCACACTTGAACTACTGAAGGCCCAGGGTATTGAAGTGCCATCCAAAGACGACTCGGTGCCAAAGAAGAAGCCAGTGTACGGAGACAAGAGGAAAAAGAAACCCCAGCAAGCACAGACCCCTGAAGGTAACAGCCTCTTCCAATCCACGTCAAATACCTTTCCAACTGCAAAATCATTGATCTATTCATTCGTTTGTGCCTCATCCCTCATTCCTCCTCTTCCCTGGTCAGAGACCTCAGAGGTCATGTCACCCACGTCGGAGACTGCAGAGCCAATCATCTCACCGATGGCGGTGGAAGCTCCCAAAGTAGAAGCAGGTAAAATGGACCATTTATTTTTTAGACTGAGCCTGCCTTTATGTCCTCAGCTTGTTGTCCAGATCTTGGTGTAACGCCAGACAACTTTCATTGCCTCAGTCACATTTTGTATCACGTCTTCCTCTCCCTCCCTCCCTCCCCCCAGAGGTAGAGCAGAAAGCTGAGTCTGCAGTTGATGACTGGGAGGCTATCGCTGAGACTATCGATCAGGACAAAGGTAGGACAGGACAGACTTCAGGTTTTAGCAATATGGCACTCTCCCAAAGGCTTGTGGGAATTTTCTCCATGCTTACACCTCATAACGTCTGTTCTCCCTCTACAGAGCTGAAGAAGGTCCACATTGAGGTGAAGCCAGAGACGCCAAAGCAGCCCCAACAGAAACCCTCGTCACAGCCGGAGGAAGAGGAGGACGATGAGGACGAGGAGGAAGAGGATGATGAGGAGGAGGAGGAGAGTGAGGAGGAGGAGGAGAAGGAGAGTCAGCCTCACGCACCGCAGCAGGCCCCAGCCACAAAGAGGAAGGGAGGGAAGGAGAGCTCAGAGTCCAGTAGTGACAGCGACTCAGACGATGATCTCACTAAAGAGGAGCGGATCTACGACAAGGCCAAGAAGCGTATTGAGGTAGTCTCATACATACACACTCCTATCAACACTGTTGAACGGTAGAGAAGTGTGATGTGGTTCCGTCTGTGCTTCTCCTGTGTAGAAACGTCGAGCAGAGAACATAAAGAACATCAACCTGGACAAGCTCCGCTCCCCCGTGGTCTGTGTACTGGGCCACGTAGACACAGGCAAGACCAAGATCCTGGACAAGTTGAGGCATACTCACGTACAGGACGGAGAGGCAGGAGGGATCACCCAACAGATCGGAGCCACTAACGTACCTCTGGAGGCCATCGTAGAGCAGACCAAGATGGTGAAGAACGTGAGTACCGCTGCGCCTCTCCCTTCTGCTCAGACACAGTCATACACTGAACCGTGAGCGTACACTGAGTGTACAAAACATTAGGAACACCTTCCTAATATTGAGTTGCAACCCCTTTGGCCCTCAGAACAGCCTCAATTTGTCGGAGCATGGACTCTACAAGGTGTCGAAAGCTTTCTACAGGGATGCTGGCCCATGTTGAATCCAATGCTTCCCACAGTTCTGTCAAGTTAGCTGGATGTCCTTTGGGTAGTGGACAATTCTTGATACACGGGAAACTGTTGAGGGTGAAAAACCCAGCAGCGTTGCAGTTCTTGACACACTCAAACGGGTGCGCCTGGCACCTACTACCATACCCTGTTCAAAGGCACTTAAATCTTTTGTCTTGCCCATTCACTCTCTGAATGGCACACATACACAATCCATGTCTCAATTGTCTCAAGGCTTAAAATTCCTTCTTTAACCTGTCTCCTCCCCTTCATCTCACTTATTTGAAGTGGATTTAACAAGTGACATCAATAAGGAATCGTAGCTTTCACCTGGTCAGTCTGTCATGGAAAGAGCAGGTGTTCCTAATGTTTTGTACACTCAGTGTATGTATGGCATTGGATTTGAATAGATAGTTGGTGTTTAATGGTTCTTTAATCATTTCATTGTTTCCTCTTCAGTTCAACAACGAGGCCATTAAAATCCCAGGAATGCTTATCATCGACACCCCAGGCCACGAGTCTTTCAGGTAAGCCCTCATTCAGAAAAGTGTGTGTGGCCACTGCCTGCGTGTGTGTATCTGACAGCATCTCACACCATCTCTCTCTATGTCCAGTAACCTGAGGAACCGGGGCAGCTCTCTGTGTGACATAGCCATCCTGGTGGTGGACATCATGCACGGTCTGGAGCCTCAGACCCTGGAGTCCATCAACCTGCTCAAGGAGAAGAAGTGTCCCTTCATCGTAGCACTTAACAAGGTCAGTCTCTGTCTGATCACCTCCCAGACATGCTCATAGCTTATCTCTGGGATGGATGGAAGGATGGATTATATGTCTGGTAGAGGACTTGCATGCATTAAAGGCACTCAATGGCCCACAATTGACTGGGAATAAAGCTACCGGTTTCAATAGCTGGCAGTAGTTAATTGGTTGCCCATCCATGTGACATGATGTGTCTTGTCCCTTCTATTCGTTCCATTTCTATGTCTACTCCAGATTGACCGTCTGTATGACTGGAAGAAGAGTCCGGACACAGACGTGGTGGCCACACTGAAGAAGCAGAAGAAGAACACCAAGGATGAGTTTGACGAGAGGGCCAAAGCTGTCATCGTGGAGTTCGCACAGCAGGTCACTAACTATATGAACAAAGGAGGGAATAGAGTTTCGGAGTTGACAGCACTTTTCACTATTGCGATGCACCGATTGTGTGAACCCTGAGTGACCCTGCACCTTAGAGGCTGCTGCCCTATGTACATAGTCATTGAACACTGGTCACTTGAATGTTTACATACTGTTTTACCCACTTCATATGTATATATACTATGTTCTATTCAAGGCTCATCCTATACAGCTACTGCTGTACACACATTTTCTATTCATATACTGTCCATACTGTCTATACACACCATTATATATGTGTGTGTGTGTGTGTGTGTGTGTATATATATATATATATATATATATTTATATTCCGGTCTCTGACATTGCTCGTTCTGATATTTCTTAATTTCATTTATTATTATATTTATGTGTATGTTGTTATTGTGTTGCTAGATATTACTGCACTGGTAGAGCTATAAACATGAGCATTACACTGCACCTGCAATAACATCTACAAATCTGTGTATGCGACCAATAAACTTTGATTTGATTTAATATCTCTCTTGTGTATTCGTACAGGGTCTGAACGCAGCCCTCTTCCATGAGAACAAGGACCCTAGGACCTTTGTGTCTCTGGTGCCCACGTCGGCCCACTCCGGGGACGGCATGGGCAACCTGATCGCTCTGCTGGTGGAGCTCACCCAGACCATGCTAGCACGCCGCCTGGCTCACTGCGACGAGCTCAGGGCTCAGGTCATGGAGGTGAGGGAGAACTACTACATTACTGTCACAGCTTATTGAGATGAGGAAGAAGAATCCTCCCTGTTGTTGTTACGGTTAGATTTGTGTTATTTTAGGGGCATTTCTGTTACGTCAGTGTCATTACTGTTACATCGGTGTCATTACCGTAGCGTCGGTGTCATTACCGTAGCGTCTGTGTCATTACCGTAGCGTCGGTGTCATTACCGTAGCGTCTGTGTCATTACCGTAGCGTCGGTGTCATTGGCGTTCCATCATCTAACACTTATTATTAATGTTGTATTAAACTCAACATGTGTCTGTCAATCCTCAGGTGAAAGCCCTGCCTGGTATGGGCACCACGATAGATGTGATCCTGATCAATGGGGTTCTCCGGGAGGGAATGACCATCATCGTCCCGGGGGTGGAGGGACCCATCGTCACCCAGATCAGGGGGCTGCTGCTGCCTCCACCCATGAAGGAACTCCGGGTCAAGGTATGAAGGAAATGCTTATGTTGGGCCTTTCTTTATTAAAGAGCACTTGTAGGTGCAGCAAACAGTTATGACCTGATTTCAACAGGAATGTCATGCTGTCCATGACTTGGCTAGGGTTAATCTTAACTTCCACTTCCAAGTCTCATTTTCACTAAGTAATTCACTGATGTCAATGGCAGACTAAGCGATAATTTGACGGTGGAAGTTAGAATTGGCGGCAGGTTGCCTAGCAGTTAGCGCATTGGGCCAGTAACCGGAAAGTTGCTGGTTCGAATACCCGAGCCGACAAGGTGTAAAATCTGTTGATGTGCCTTTGAACAAGGGTTGCTGTACTACAATGGCTGACGCTGTAAAACAACACATTTCACTGCAACTATCCGGTGTATGTGACAATAATAAAACTTTTTCTTAAAAGAATTGGCCCCATAATGATGATCTGTGTGCAGTATTAATGAATGATCTGACCCCCGGTCCTCTTTAGAACCAATATATAGTATTAATGAATGATCTGTCCTCTTGCCCATTTAGAACCAGTATGAGAAACATAAGGAGGTGTCTACAGCCCAGGGAGTGAAGATCCTGGGGAAAGACCTGGAGAAGACCCTGGCAGGGCTCCCCCTGCTGGTGGCCCACAAGGAGGACGAGGTGGCCGTGCTCAGGGTAAGACTGGCACATTGTACTGTATATCAGGGTTTCTTTTTAAAAAATCAGCTCGAGACCCAAATGAGAAATTGACCGTCCTCCCGTGACCCAAATCGTCCTCCAACGACCCAAATTAAGAATGAATAGTGTGTGATTTATAGATGTATTCTCATAATTCGCAAACCCACCTCTCACATGCCCAGGGCCCACTTTGAAACCCGACCCATAGTTTAAGAAACGCTGCTGTATATGAGAACAGGGCTGTGTCTCAATAGTGTTAGACTGGAACCCTTTGCCACCTACGGCTACATGTCAATAGTTATGAATGGCTCCCTGCTTCCTGTCCTTGTCTTTTTTTTTTCCTTCTCTGAGTGAGTTACTAGCACACACACACACACGGTGTATTGAGATCCTCTGCGTTGTGATTCCCCTGCAGGATGAGTTGGTGCGGGAACTGAAACAGACGCTGAACTCCATCAAGCTGGAGGAGAAGGGTGTGTACGTCCAGGCCTCCACCCTCGGATCCCTGGAAGCCTTGCTCGAGTTCCTACGAGTGTCCAAAGTGCCTGTGAGTATCACCCACATATGCTTACCGCTCATACACACACACACACACACACACACACACCGTATCAAACTACAATATAGTATTGAGATAATGTGCTGTAATGTTCATGTTTTTCCGTCTCCTCCAACAGTACGCTGGCATCAACATCGGTCCAGTTCACAAGAAAGACGTGATGAAAGCTTCCACTATGCTGGAGCATGATCCACAGTATGTGACCTTTCTCTTTCTGTTTCCCCTCCTGTTATACATTTGTTTGTTTGGTTACTGTCTCAGCATGATTAACCCTTTCCGTGTAAACTGGACAATAACACACATGAAATGTTATTCTATTCTAGGTATGCAACGATCCTGGCGTTTGATGTGAAGGTGGAGAGGGACTCCCAGGAGATGGCTGACAGTCTGGGGGTGAGGGTGTTCAGTGCTGAGATCATCTACCACCTGTTTGATGCCTTCACCAAGTACAGAGAGGACTACAAGAAGGCCAAGCAGGACGAGTTCAAGTATGTGAACACACACACACCCTTTACATGATACCAACCATGACTTTGTTTTGCTGTCATAGGCCATGGCACAAGTGATACACACTGAGCCCATTGGAAGGCTTCCACCTGTCCTGCCTGGGCTTGGTTTCCAGACAGGACAGTAGGTGTGTGGTATGCCTGGGCTTGGTTTCCAGACAGGACAGTAGGTGTGTGGTATGACTGGGATAGGTTTCCAGACAGGACAGTAGGTGTGTGGTATGCCTGGGCTTGGTTTCCAGACAGGACAGTAGGTGTGTGGTATGCCTGGGCTAGGTTTCCAGACAGGACAGTAGATGTGTGGTATGACTGGGATAGGTTTCCAGACAGGACAGTAGGTGTGTGGTATGACTGGGATAGGTTTCCAGACAGGACAGTAGGTGTGTGGTATGACTGGGATAGGTTTCCAGACAGGACAGTAGGTGTGTGGTATGACTGGGATAGGTTTCCAGACAGGACAGTAGGTGTGTGGTATGACTGGGATAGGTTTCCAGACAGGACAGTAGGTGTGTGGTATGACTGGGCTAGGTTTCCAGACAGGACAGTAGGTGTGTGGTATGACTGGGCTAGGTTTCCAGACAGGACAGTAGGTGTGTGGTATGCCTGGGCTAGGTTTCCAGACAGGACAGTAAGTGTGTGGTGTAGTAACAGTCGTTTTCTCTGTGTTTCTCAACAGACACATTGCGGTGTTCCCCACTAAGCTGAAGATCCTGCCTCAGTTCATCTTCAACTCTAGAGACCCCATCGTCATGGGAGTCAACGTGGAGGCTGGGGTCCTCAGACAGGGAACCCCACTCTGTGTGCCCAGCAAGGGGGTGAGTGTGTGCGTGCGTGCACCGGTCTGTGTCTGTGTGTGTGTGTGTGTGTGTGAGATCTGTTTAATCTCAGTGGGGTTTCTATCTTGGTAGAAACGGGTATAATAAAATTATCTCACTCTGATTTACTCCCTATCAGTTTGTGGACATTGGCATCGTGACCAGCATTGAGATCAACCACAAGATGGTGGACAGTGCCAAGAAGGGCCAGGAGATCTGTATAAAGATCGAACCGATCCCTGGAGAGGCACCCAAGATGTTCGGCCGACACTTTGAGGCCACCGACATCCTCGTCAGCAAGGTACGGTCACAAACAATGTGGTGGGTTTTTCAGGTCAGTACAGTGTATCAAGTGCTGTAAGTACTCACTGTTCCACTGTACTGACAGCAGCTCCCCAAACCCTAACAGCATTGGGTTCTGTACCAAAAGTAGTGGACTATAAACAGAACAGGGAGAATTAGGAGTCCTGAATGTGGTCATTCGTTTTGTTCTCCAGATCACCAGAGCGTCCATCGATGCCCTGAAGAACTGGTTCAGAGACGAGATGGGCAAATCTGACTGGCAGCTTATCATGGAGCTTAAGAAGACTTTTGAAATCATCTGAACGGAAGAACGGACACACACCTTCATGTCTTCAGGAGGCCGCAGCACATTTACACACACACACACACCACTGATCACGTGACACCTGATCAAAGACACACACACACACTTATTCATCACACCCACGTATGCATACATCCATAAACGGTGAGAGCAGTGCAGTGTCGCACTTTTCCCCTCTCCCCCATCCCCTCTCCTCTTTGGTGGGCGGGGGAGTGTATTGTTAGAGGGAAAGAAAGTGTTTTTCTGTGAGAAACCAAACTATTTCCCGCTGTTAACAGTGACAGTTTAGACAGCGTCGACACACACACTATTCCAACGTGCCTGTTGTTTGGAATCATCTTGAGTTGTATTTTTCATTTCGCCTCTCTCTCGCTCTCCCCATCCGGCTGCTCGAGCCCTGTCCCCTGTAATTACTCTGGTGTTCAGGTTGGGGTGAGTAGGAGTGAAGAGAGCTGGGTCGGGCGTCACCTGCGCCACAGATCTACAGAATTCAGCAAACTGGGTTTGACAAGTTTCCGTGGGTGCCATGTTGGCACCGGAAGTCCCAAGACAATGACATTCCACTGAGAATGCAAATGACAGCCTTATTGTTATGACATGTTGGGTGCCAACATGGAAGCTAGTTTGCTGAACTCTTTATATCTATCATGGCTCAGGGGGAGATGTGAGCCAAAGGCCTGAGCGAATTAGAGGAGGGGGGGCAGCATTCTTACCATAAGTTTTAGACTTCTGAATAATATTACCTTGTCAGTGTTTTCTATTTTCTTGAATGCAGTTATTTTATGGTCCTTTTAAAAAGCCCCTCCCTCTCTGACATCACCACCACCCATCACCAGCCCCCCTGCCAATGCAGCTCGACTGGTGCCTACAGACGTTTCTTTACAATGAATGAACTAGGTGACAAAATAGGCAAGCCCTCTCTACTTGAGTTCGATATGTGAAAGATAATACAATTCTACATCAATAAAGAAATGTCATATTTATAAAAGTCGCAAACCCTGCCCCCTCTGCCTTGTATATTTTCGATAATGTTATGAATGGAATATGCATTGAATTCAATTCTATGAAAAATAAAGCTTAAGTGCTACTTCCCCTGGTTTTATATGCTGTTATTAGTGATCGTCGAGTTCCCCTATTCCTGGTTTTCTTTTTTCAATAACGTTTTAATATACTGTTAAATCGTGAAATTGCATATTTAATTAATTTCTGCAGAATGGGTGGATGGCTGTGTTTTGTTACCCTGTGAAATTTGTTTTACTTTGTTAATGTGAATCTATACATTTATAGTGCACATATGAATGTGGTGTACAAATGGCAACAATTGCTATTTATTTGATCGAAAGAATAATGTAATCACCCTCAAGGTAGTGGAGATTTTATATTTCTGCAGGCAGGGGGCGCTACAGTTCATTCTGACGTGGGATTCGGGAGTCCTATAAATAATAAAGGGTATTTTCTGCAAAGCTGTATATTTGTACACATTTACATTTAAGTCATTTAGCAGATGCTCTTATCCAGACGTTAACACAACAATACCGATTGAATAAGTAAATACAATAATTTGATAATTAAAATGCTGTAGCCCACTCTGAAATCTAATATCATGGATTGTATTATACGGAGCTATTTTTACAGCAACCTTTAATAGTTGATGTAGGCCCAGCTACCTCATGCAAACTCATGCAAATAATTAAGAGTAAAATATTAAACCGCCAACAGGGGGACAGTCTCTAAAAGCAGTTATAGTTTTACATATCTGTGATGTCATTCTCTGTTGGAGCATTTCGCGGCAGCAGCAGGCGACACGGGTTGGGTGAATAACAAGAGATGGTGGGGCAGTTGACAGTTTACCAGGCGTAAAAGACGGGAAAACGAAGCCAATTGACTAGCTACAACCTCCAGGAAGAAAGCAGCTGTGCGTCAACTTCTCCAAAACGCACTCATGTTATCCTTAGCCATTAGGATATGTTTTTATTCTGAATAGGCTATTATTCTCCAATCACATCGGTCTCTTCTCCCAAAACAGCCCAGGATAGGATAGAGTGGATGTTATTGTAATAATAGCAATGAATTCGGCGGAACAGACGGTAACGTGGCTGATAACGTTGGGGGTCTTGGAGTCACCGAAAAAGACCATTTCGGACCCTGAAGGATTCCTGCAGTGTTCTCTCAAAGATGGGGTTGTCCTGTGCAAGCTGGTGGAGCGATTGCGCCCTGGGTCTGTTGAGAAAGTAAGGTCATATCTTATTGCCTGGATGTCCCACCTCTGCCTTAGACAACTATTATGTGGAACTTGAAGAATTAAACATTGTGTTAGTATTTATTTTTTGTTGTAGATGTTCTCAAACCGATCCTAGTTTAGATCATTAACAGAGGGGTTATTGTACGAAATACAGTGGAATTTCCGGACAGTGTGTCTCTCTCACACTTCAGCACTGGTTTACATTGACAATGAGATACCTATTCCCTTCATTTATTCCAATATAACCTATTCTTAAGTGTGTAATAACGCAATTGTTTTCACATAGGCCACACATGGCATTAAAGTCCCATGTTTTTTTTTCTAGATTGAAAACAGACGCTTAAAAAAAAAAAACATGTTTGATTGTCGGCGTAAGTATGCACATTTGGCCACTGCATTTATTTATATTCCCCCCAAAAAGGATGTTGCTATAATAAACGGATGGTTTTGGTTCGGATCAACTGCTATTAATTAGGGGTACACTACAGATAGATTCACATGAGTGGGCCGCCATTGACTGCAAAGGAAGACCACTCCCCCTTTAAAGGAACAGTGTGTTTTAACACAATATTGCCATCAGAGTAGACTACTTATATAGGCTTACATTGTAACACTGGGAAACGCATTTAGCCTACTGATGGAACTCTCCCAATTATTCAATGAAACTCTCATTTAAGGGTTATGGAAACACCATTGTATTAGGGACAATGGGCATTACTTGTTTGTATTTTTTTATTGTAAAGCAATTCAAAATATACAATATAGAAAAACAGAGTATATAATGGAGTATACAAAGAACAGTCAGGGGAATACAGACAATACATTATATAAAGACAGTGATGGCAAAAGTACCCAATTTTCATACTTGAGTAAAAGTAAAGTTACGTTAATAGAAAATGACTCAAGTAAAAGTGAATGTTACCCAGTAAAAGTCTAAAAGTATTTGGTTTTAAATATACTTAAGTATCAAAAGTAAAAGTATAAATTATTTAAAATTCCTTATATTAAGCAAACAAGACATCACGATTTTCTTGTTTTTTATTTTATTTACAGATAGTCAGGGGCACACTCCAACACTCATACATAATTTACAAACGAAGCAGATCAGATGCAGTAGGGATGACCAGGGATTTTCTCTTGATAAGTGTGTGAATAAGACAAGTTTCCTGTCCTGCTAAGCACTCAAAATGTAACAAGTACTTTTGGGTGTCAGGGAAATGTATGGAGTAAAAAGTACATTATTTTCTTTAGGAATATAGTGGAGTAAAAGTAAAAGTTGTCCAAAATAGAAATAGTAAAGTAAAGTACAGATACCCCAAAAAATTACTTAAGTAGTACTTTAAAGTATTTTTACTTAAGTACTTTACACCACTTTATAAAGACTAATTAATTACAAACATTAAACGTTTTGATTGCTTTTTTGTTATGAGAAAAATAAATCGTCTTTATTTATTGACCTGACATTTTAACTGAGGGGGAAAAAAACGTTATTTCTGTCACACACCCACATAGCAAGAATGTACTTTCCCTTGCACACTTGCAATTTATGCACAATTGGAAAAAGTTAACAGCATAACTACAACAACAACAACAGGGTCAGGGACTTCTAAATAATAGCCAATTGACTATGGGCCTAATAATGAGAGAAATTGCTAGGTTATTAAGGTTATGAACCATGTGATTGCCACTATTGATATAGTCACGGAGGGTTATGTTTGCACAGGTAGGCACCAAAAGGTGTAGCCACAGGGCTCTGGTTTTCACCCTGGAATATACACAACACGTCATTTCCTCTCCTACTAATCCAATTTCCCGATGGGAGATTGAGAGGCCTTTTAGAAACACCGATTGGAGATTTTAGTTTCACACTGAAATCGTGGAACTGTACAATCTCTTGCAAAACCGAGAACGAAACGGGTTACCTACCGACGGCCGTATGCGTGCACGTACGGCTCAGGATTTGCTTCATAAAACGTTTTCCACCCCTTCACACAGATCTTCCAAGAACCAAGGAATGATAGCGAGTTCCAGAGCAATATCAAGGAGTTTCTGAAAGGCTGCGGTTCCTTCCGAGTGGAGGTGAGTCATGTAACCTGCCTGCTGCTCTGTAACTTTGTTGCAAATATCGACAATACAATGCGCTCTAAACATGACTGAAAACACTGTATCAACATTTCATTTTATCAAGACATGAGCATTCCCCATGGAGTGTTAGCACAGCCTAGTTGTTTTACCAGCCTACAAGTAGAAATACTACAGTTGCATCCGTCGCCATTTGGATACTAGTCTAGGCTATCGTTTACAGTCATTTGGTATTTCTAACATAGTGTAACAATATTCCAAAAGAATACTAGGCTACTCAGTGTGTAAGGTTAAGGTAGAAGGATTTGGTCATCATGATTTGGCCGTTTAAAGGAGAAGTTCACTATTTTACAACTTGATGGTGGGTGGTTCCTCACCCTGAAAATAATCTATGGCCGGGAGAAACTGGTTCAGTTTTCTTTACAAGCCATTACAAACTTCGGCTAACATTAGCCACCGTTAGCTAAAAAAGCAAAGGAAGTGATGGGGTATGTGAGCATGTAACAAAAAAAAAGTGTCCAACTCCATATTTGGTTTGATGTTACTTAAAGGTGATTTAGCCCAAAACATTATTTCTTTTTAAATACATGTTCACAAGTTAGCTGAAGTTTGTAATGGCTGTGTAAAGAACTGAACCATGGATTATAGTTTATCCTGGACCATAGACTATTTCCATCTAACATGAAGTTGTAAAATAGTGAACTTCTCCTTTAATTCAACAACTAATTATTATTCTGCATATTGAGCTGTAAAGAGGTCAATATGCAGAACAAGGGAATTTAACTGTGGGCACATCTACTGTCATGAGGAGCCAAGGCTGAGGGCCATATTTAACTCAGTCAATACCGTGAACCCTATTTCAACATTACAAAACACTTTCAAATGAATAATTATTATATTTCAACTGTGTGAAACCTGAGTTGTTGGAATTCCGTTTAAAGCACAAACTTCATCTATTGGAATACTGTACATCTATCACACAATTTTTCTATTTGTCATAGAAACAAGATTTGCCTCAAACTTCTGAGATATTGTGTGATATGGCAGGTGCCAGGTAGACATGTAAACAAAGGTATGATATGAACAGCCTCCTGATTTCAAATCTGTCTGGGAACTTACAGTCCACTACTCCCGAAAATATTAATTTGTACACCTTGTAGTAAACTACTTACCTTACCAAGGCCTAGTCTCACCTCAACCCTGTCACTGACTGCTTCAAGACCAGGCCTTATGAAAAGACTGTGACAGCTCTGTTGCAGTGTTCACATGGTACCACTGAGAATGAAGCAGTGTATTGGCATGCATCCAAGTGCTATGCTAGTGTGGATATTGGCCTATGACTCATACCCACCAGGAGTGAGAGCTGCTGGACAGTTATATCTCATGGCTGCTCACTGCAGTATTGAGGCTGGGCTGGGAAAGGCAGCAGCAATAGTAACTAGCATGGCCTTTAGCGCCTAACTCAGGGCTCTGGTGTCTGTCTATCTGTCTGTGTCTCTGTCTGTCTGTGGTCAGTCATGCCTAACTGAATCAATCAATACAGTTTATACAAGAGGTGGTACTGGGGGGGAGGGGGGAAGTTGATGAGAATGTCAACCAACCAATGGATTTTCCAACGAGGTCGATTAGGTCGGAAGGCTAAATTCCAAAATGACCAGACATGGGCATACACTGTAGTGTGAAGGACCAATAAGATGTCATGGCCATGATTGATTATTGTCCCAAAACAACCCCTACCCTATAGACATTAATTCATGATAGATCTCTCCACTCTAGAGGCCACATTGAGCCCATCCACCATATTGCTTAATACATCCATTTAGTTCTCTGTCAGATCAGGAAGAGGTCATGTAGAAGTGTGTGTATAGGATTAGGGAGTAAGGGGTAGTTAGGAAGAGGTTGGGGGGTGTTAGTTAGAGAACATGATGTTGGGGGGTGTTAGTTAGAGAACATGATGTTGGGGGGTGTTAGTTAGAGAACATGATGTGGCAGAGATTAGAGAGACGGCTCAGACTGCTGGTAATCCCCCAGACTGGTCCTGGGTGGTTAAAGGGTAGGATTGAGGGTGTGTGTGGTGTGTGGTGTGTGTGGTGTGGTGTGGTGTGGTGTGTGTGTGTGTCCAGACTCAGGGGGCAGGGCAGGGGGGTAGACGGTGGGACTGTGTGTGTGGATGCTTAGCCAGAGTGCTGGACCAGACTGGGTGAAAACGGCAAAGCCCTCAGAGCAGAGGCAGCATGTAGGGATGAGGAAACCAATGACACTACTGAATTACATACATTTACATTACATTTTAGTCATTTAGCAGACGCTCTTATCCAGAGCGACTTACAGGAGCAATTAGGGTTAAGTGCCTTGCTCAAGGGCACATTTACGTCATTTAGCAGACGCTCTTATCCAGAACGACTCACCAATTGGTGCGTTCACCCTATAGCCAGTGGGATAACCACTTTACAATTTTTTTTGGGGGGGGGGGGGGGGGGGGGGGGGGGGTAGAAGGATTACTTTATCCTATCCCAGGTAATCCTTAAAGAGGTGGGGTTTCAAATGTCTCCAGAAGGTGGTGAGTGACTCCGCTGTCCTGGCGTCGTGAGGGAGCTTGTTCCACCATTGGGGTGCCAGAGCAGCGAACAGTTTTGACTGGGCTGAGCGGGAGCTATGCTTCCACAGAGGAAGGGGAGCCAGCAGGCCAGAGGTGGATGAACGCAATGCCCTCGTTTGGGTGTAGGGACTGATCAGAGCCCGAAGGTACAGAGGTGCCGTTCCCCTCACTGCTCCATAGGCAAGCACCATGGTCTTGTAGCGGATGCGAGCTTCAACTGGAAGCCAGTGGAGTGTGCGGAGGAGGGGGGTGACGTGAGAGAACTTGGGAAGGTTGAACACCAGACGGGCTGCGGCATTCTGGATGAGTTGTAGGGGTTTAATGGCACAGGCAGGGAGGCCAGCCAACAGCGAGTTGCAGTAGTCCAGACGGGAGATGACAAGTGCCTGGATTAGGACCTGTGCCGCTTCCTGTGTAAGGCAGGGTCGTACTCTCCGAATGTTGTAGAGCATGAACCTGCAGGAGCGGGTCACCGCCTTGATGTTGGCGGAGAACGACAGGGTGTTGTCCAGGGGGGGTGGGGGGGGGGGGGATTCAGCAGGGAGGAAAATGTGGCAAAGAGCTTCCTAGGGTTAGAGGCAGATGCTTGGAATTTAGAGTGGTAGAAAGTGGCCTTAGCAGCAGAAACAGATGAAGAAAATGTAGAGAGGAGGGAGTGAAAAGATGCCAGGTCGGCAGGGAGTTTAGTTTTCTTCCATTTCCGCTCCGCTGCCCGGAGCTCTGTTCTGTGAGCTCGCAATGAGTCATCAAGCCACGGAGCTGGAGGGGAGGACCGAGCCGGCCGGGAGGATAGGGGACACAGAGAGTCAAAGGATGCAGAAAGGGAGGAGAGGAGGGTTGAGGAGGCAGAATCAGGAGATTGGAGGGAGAAGGATTGAGCAGAGGGAAGAGATGATAGGATGGAAGAGGAGAGAGTAGTGGGAGAGAGAGAGCGAAGGTTGCGGCGGCGCATTACCATCTGTGTAGGGGCAGAGTGAGTAGTGTGGGAGGAGAGCGAGAGAGAAAAGGAAACAAAGTAGTGGTCAGAGACATGGAGGGGAGTTGCAGTGAGATTAGTAGAAGAGCAGCATCTAGTAAAGATGAGGTCAAGCGTATTGCCTGCCTTGTGAGTAGGGGGGGACGGTGAGAGGGTGAGGTCAAAAGAGGAGAGGAGTGGAAAGAAGGAGGCAGAGAGAAATGAGTCAAATGTGGACATAGGGAGGTTGAAATCCCCCAAAACTGTGAGGGGTGAGCCATCCTCAGGAAAGGAACGTATCAAGGCATCAAGCTCATTGATGAACTCTCCAAGGGAACCTGGGGGGCGATAGATGACAAGGATATTAAGCTTAAATGGGCTAGTGACTGTGACAGCATGGAATTCAAATGAGGAGATAGACAGATGGGTTAGGGGAAAAATTGAGAATGTCCACTTGGGAGAGATGAGGATTCCTGTGCCACCACCCCTCTGACCAGATGCTCTCGGGGTATGCGAGAACACATGGTCAGACGAGGAGAGAGCAGTAGGAGTAGCAGTGTTTTCAGTGGTAATCCATGTTTCCGTCAGCGCCAGGAAGTCGAGGGACTGGAGATTAGCATAGGCTGGGATGAAGTCAGCTTTGTTGGCAGCAGAACGGCAGTTCCAGAGGCTGCCTGAGACCTGGAACTCCAGGTGTGGGGTGCGTGCAGGGACCACCAGGTTAGAGAGGCAGCAGCCACGCGGTGTGGGGCGTTTGTGTAGCCTGTGCAGAGAGGAGAGAACAGGGATAGGCAGAGGCATAGTTGACAGGCTGTAGCAAATGGCTACAATAATGCAGAGGAGATCGGAATGAAATGAACTAAACATCTGGGAGGGTAGAGAGCAGGGGCCTCCCTCACCAAAAACTTCTACCTCAGAAACTATAATTGTTTCACTGAACCACCCGAACAAAAACTCTACCAACTTCCACCTTTAGAAATCAGAATTGTTGTGAACCACAGCGGTTCAATGTTTAAAGGAATAGACTCAACCCACTTATTCAGCTAGCTAACTATGACACCATAGCTAACTAGCATGCTAGCATCCAAAAACACACAGTTTAGCACCAACACTTGGTCACAACAAACCACCAATAGTGTGTTAACACACTAAGCAGATGATTCGTGTCCGTGTCTGTTGGCTAGCTAGCAATGGCCACTGTGTTGACCTTGTTTGAAGAACGGCTAGCTAGCTAGCTTCGTGCTACCCCCCGGCACCGCCGAAAAACAATGCCAACCCACAGTAACTACCCACAACAGCCCACGATGCCTAGCTATGACGCCATAGCTAACTAGCATGCTAGCATCCAATAACACACAGTTTAGCACCAATACTTGGTTACAACAAACTACCAAGAGTGTGTTAACACACTAAACAGATAATTCATGTCCGTGTCTAGTTCCTTTCGTAACGCAGCAAAAATTAAACGTTGGCTAGCTAGCACATTAACATTGGAAACAACAACTCTCCACCGTTGCACTAAACAGATAACTACCAATAAACGTTACCAGTAGCTACCCGCTAGCTAGCTAGCATACCAAGAGTGTGTTAACACTCAGCTATTACCACTCAGCTATGAAAATGACCTAATACTCTTACAGGGAAGTAGACCGGGGTGTTGGCCTGGTTGTGCAACAGAGTGAGTACTTCTGCTGTGGCCCTGTCACCTGGTACAGTTAGTCACCTTAGGAAGCCTACGGCTGGTCATGCTTTCCACCTGGCTACCACTACCCCGGCCACCAGCTCTGCACCCTCCTCTGCAACTTGCCCCCCCCCCCCCCCCCCCCCGCTTCTCCTTTACACAAATTCAGACAGCTGATGTTCTGAAAGAGCTGAAAAATCGGGACCCCTACAAATCAGCTGGGCTAGACAATCTGGACCCTTTCTTTCTAAAATTAGCCGCCGGAATTGTCGCAACCCCTATTTCTAGCCTGTTCAACCTCTCTTTTATAACGTTTGAGATCCCCAGAGATTGGAAAGCTGCCGCGGTCATCCCCCTCTTCAAAGGGGGAGACACTCTAGATCCAAACTGTTACAGACCTATATCCATCCTGCCCTGCTTTTCGAAAGTTTTTGAAAGCCAAGTTAACAAACCGATCACCGACCATTTCGAATCCCACCGTACCTTCTCCGCTATGCAATCTGGTTTCCGAGCTGGTCATGGGTGCACCTCAGCCACGCTCAAGGTCCTAAACGATATTATAACTGCGATCGATAAAAGACAGTACTGCGCAGCCGTCTTCATCGACCTGGCCAAGGCTTTCGACTCTGTCAACTACCGCATTCTTATTGGCAGACTAAATAGCCTTGGTTTCTCAAATGACTGCCTCACCTGGTTCACCAACTACTTCTCAGATAGACTTCAATGTGTCAAATCGGAGGGCCTGTTGTCTGGACCTCTGGCAGTCTATGGGGGTGCCACAGGGTTCAATTCTCGGGCCGACTCTATTCTCTGTGTATATCAATGATGTCGCTCTTGCTGCTCGTGACGCTCAGATCCACCTCTATGCGGACGACACCATTTTGTATACATCTGGCCCTTCATTGGACACTGTGTTAACAAACCTCCAAACGAGCTTCAACGCCATACAACACTCCTTCCGTAGCCTCCAACTGCTCTTAAACACTAGTAAAACTAAATGCATGCTCTTCAACCGAACGCTGCTTGCACCCGCCCACCCGACTAGAATCACTACTCTCGGCGGGTCTGACCTAGAGTATGTGGACAACTACAAATACCTAGGTGTCTGGTTAGACCGTAAACTCTCCTTCCAGACTCCCATTAAGCATCTCCAATCAAAAGTTAGATCTAGAATCGGCTTCCTATTTCGCAACAATGCCTCCTTCACTCATGCTGCTAAACATGCCCTCGTAAAACTGACTATCCTACCGATCCTTGACTTCGGCGATGTCATTTACAAAATAGCCTCCAACACTCTACTCAGCAAATTGGATGTAGTCTATCACAGTGCCATCCATTTTGTCACCAAAGCCCCATATACTACCCACCATTGTGACCTGTACGCTCTTGTTGGCTGGCCCTCACTACATATTCCTCGCCAAACCCACTGGCTCCAGGTCATCTATAAATCACTGCTAGGCAAATCCCCGTCTTATCTTAGCTCACTGGTCACCATAGCAACACCCACCCGTAGTCTGCGCTCCATCAGGTATATCTCATTGGTCATCCCCAAAGCCAACACCTCCTTTGGCCGCCATTCCTTCCAGTTCTCTGCTGCCAATGACTGGAACGAACTGCACAAATCTCTGAAGCTGGAGACTCTTATCTCCTTCACTAACTTTAAGCATCAGTTGTCAGAGCAGCTTACCGATCACTGCACCTGTACACAGCCCATCTGTAATTAGCCCACCCAACTACCTCATCCCTATATTGTTATTTATTTTGCTCATTTGCACCCCAGTATCTCTATTTGCACATCATCTTTTGCACATCATTCATTCCACTGTTAATACGAAATTGTAACTATTTTGCACTATGGCGTATTTATTGCCTTCCCTCCATAATTTACTACATTCGCACACACTGTATATATATTTTCTGTTGTGTTTTTGACTTTGTTTTGTTTACCCCATATGTAACTCTGTGTTGTTGTTTTTATCGCACTGCTTTGCTTTATCTTGGCCAGGTCGCAGTTGTAAATGAGAACTTGTTCTCAACTGGCTTACCTGGTTAAATAAAGGTGAAAAAAAATAAACTGAAATCCTGTGTTTGTACTCCAGTGTTAGGTAATTATCTGATAAATACAGTCACACCATATCCTACCAGGCCAGGGTACTCATAGCGTTTCATTTTGGTTGTGTTTGTCTAATGGTCATTTAATGGACTCTGACAATAACATATAGTTTAAAGAGACACCGCAGGCCAAATGAGACTTAAAACTTGGAGGAACACAATGAATAGGGTCAGATGTGTGCTGCCAGACTTAGGTGTTTGCACTCCTGTACTAAAGGTCAAAGTTCAAATAATAAACGCCCAACATTGCAGGTAGCAATTATTTTGAGAATAATACAGCATGAAGTGTCATGAGTGTATTAGTGGTTTGTCCCCACTTAGACAGAGGGAGCATTTCAACATGACAGTCACATTCCTGACCTGTCTGGACTGAGAACAAAGAGGGTGTAGGGAGAGAGCAGGATGTTCCTAGCCCTGGGGCTTCCTTCCTGTTGTTGTCTGTGGTACTATGCACTGCGCTGTCTAAATCCCAGCGTCTGTACAACGTCTCAGTGATGCTTGGGTAGATTATGGCTGAGTTCTGCTGCCTGTGTCTATCAGTAGCTGTTTTAACTCTGATGTTCTCCAGGCCTCAGACCTAGGTCTCCTTACTGTGAGAAATATCTTTACAGGTCACTACAGTATGGGAACACAGCTATGTCTGGAAGTTAATATGTCAGGTTATTATCAGTAGAACCAGATGAAATATGCACATGAGGTCTTTTGACAAGACCTTTACGCCGTTGCAATGTTATGAAACAGTGTTTGGTTTGATTTCAATCAGTTACACAGATGTGTTTTTTTTAAACAAGTATCTCTCCTCTCCCTCCTCTTCTCAGCCATTTGAAGTCAATGACCTTCTCCAGGGACTGAACTTCACCAAGGTGCTCAACTCTCTGGTGGCACTGGCCAAAGCCACCGAGGGTAAGTGGACTAAAACAGAAACGGGTCTGTGGTGATTCATGGAAGGTTTCCTGTTTTCTATGCAAATTCATACCTGTGAAGTCCCACATGTAACCTCTAGTCTAGATATCAGAGAGGGTGTTGTGTGTCATGAGGCCTGTGTTTCTGTGTAGAATGATGGCTGCATGTTGCAGCATGTTGAGTTGTGTTCTTGACTCACATTAATGTGTGTAACCGAAAGTAGCAGGCGTAAAATAAACAGCCTGGAACTAGATCCCCCATATTCTGGTCTTGATGAGAATTTAAAAAAGCTGTTGGCGGTGGTTCTCGTCTGCGCTGTTCAACCAATCCAGTAAATGTGGAGGAGGAGTTAAGATGGAGTGTCGCCATGTTAACGTCTGAAAGCGGAATTCACGTCACAGGCTCTCTTCTATTTCCCATGAAAACCGGAACATACGGTTGTTGACGACCCCGCTGAGGCTAATGTGTGTGTGTCTTTATGTCTGTACTCATACCTCTCTCTCCTCCACAGACATAGGTGTGGGCAGTGACTCTGTGTGTGTCTCTGTCTATGTACTCATACCTCTCTCTCTCCTCCACATACATAGGAGTGGGCAGTGACTGTGTGTGTCCCTATGTACTCATACCTCTCTCTCCTCCACAGACATAGGTGTGGGCAGTGACTCTGTGTGTGTCTCTTTCTATGTACTCATACCTCTCTCTCTCCTCCACATACATAGGAGTGGGCAGTGACTCTGTGTGTCTATGTACTCATACCTCTCTCTCTCCTCCACATACATAGGAGTGGGCAGTGACTCTGTGTGTGTGTGTGTGTCTGTCTATGTACTCATACCTCTCTCTCTCCTCCACATACATAGGAGTGGGCAGTGACTCTGTGTGTGTCTCTGTCTATGTACTCATACCTCTCTCTCTCCTCCACAGACATAGGAGTGGACAGTGACTGTGTGTGTCCCTATGTACTCATACCTCTCTCTCTCCTCCACAGACATAGGAGTGGGCAGTGACTGTGTGTGTCTCTATGTACTCATACCTCTCTCTCTCCTCCACAGACATAGGAGTGGGCAGTGACTCTGTGTGTTTCTCTATGTACTCATACCTCTCTCTCTCCTCCACAGACATAGGAGTGGGCAGTGACTCTGTGTGTCTCTGTCTATGTACTCATACCTCTCTCTCTCCTCCACAGACATAGGAGTGGGCAGTGACTCTGTGTGTGTCTCTGTCTATGTACTCATACCTCTCTCTCTCCTCCACAGACATAGGAGTGGGCAGTGACTCTGTGTGTGTCTCTGTCTATGTACTCATACCTCTCTCCTCCACAGACATAGGAGTGGGCAGTGAATCTGTGAGTGTCTGTCTATGTACTCATACCTCTCTCTCTCCTCCACAGACATAGGAGTGGGCAGTGACTCTGTGTGTGCGCGTCACTCGTCCTCGTTACGGATCAAGTCGTTTGACTCTCTGAACACTCAGTCTCCCCGCGGACGCTCCTCCAAACTCCTCCACAACCAGTACCGCAGCCTGGTGAGTCACACAACTACATAGAACCCAACAGAACCACAGAACCCAACAGAACCAGAAGGAACCATTTTGCCCTTGAGGTGGTTCTCACCTGCAGCTCGGGGTTGTTTTTGGTCCATCCTCACTTCCTCCATTTCCCTCCGTCTCCCTCTTTCCTCTCCACTAGGACATGTCAGAGAGCGGCGGGCAGCGGGTACTGGTGAAGGCCAAGTTCACCTTCCAGCAGACCAATGAGGATGAGCTGTCCTTCAACAAGGGTGACATCATCAGTGTGTCGCGCCAGGAAGATGGCGGCTGGTGGGAGGGCTCGTTCAACGGCAACAAGGGCTGGTTCCCTAGCAACTATGTCAAGGAGGTCAAAGGCAGCGGTGGGGGTCAGTGATTGGGCGGCTTTGATTTAATATTAAGTAGGGATCATAGTTTGTATTGGCGAGTATAAACATTAGGCATATGCATCTCTATAACAACTTTATAATCATCTATAACAGCTCTATTACAACTCTATATTACCCAGAATAATATATCCTGTGTTGAAGATGATATCTGATAGTGGCGCCCCCTATAGCTGACTGTACCACTGAATCATGCAGCTAAACCAGTCTGTTGAGATTTACACCACGTATTTAATGTGGGTCTTTAGGGAATATCTGCTGTTTTTAATGGCTATACATCAAAAACACATTTCATGCAGTCAGCATTTCCCCCGGCTGCTAGAGCTGTAATGTGTAATCCATGATTTTTTTATTTTACCAGGTAAGTTGACTGAGAACACATTCGCATTTACAGCAAAGACCTGGGGAATAGTTACAGAGGAGAGTTGAATGAGCCAATTGGAAGCTGGGGATGATTAGGTGGCCATGATGGTATGAGGGCCAGATTGAGAATTTAGCCAGGAAACCAGGGTTAACACCCCTACTCTTACGATAAGTGCCATGGGATCTTTAGTGGACCACAGAGAGTCAGGACACCCGTTTAACGTCTCATCCGAAAGACGGCACCCTACACAGGGCGTTGTACCCAATCACTGCCCTGGGGCATTGGGCTATCTTTTTTTAGACCTGAGGAAAGAGTGCTTCCTACTGGCTGTCCAGCACCACTTCCAGCAGTATCTGGTCTCCCATTCAGTGACTGACCAGGACCAACCCTTCTTAGTGTCTGAGGCAAGCCAGCAGTGGGATGCAGGGTGGTATGCTGCTGGCCAATGAGGATGATCATGAAGAGAATGATTTAAAGCTGCAATATTTAACTTTTTGTGCGACCGGACCAAATTCACATAGAAATGTATTTTATAGATATGTCATTCTCATTGAAAGCAAGTCTAACAAGTGGGAGATCTGTTCTATGTGCGCTATTTCTATGCTTCTTGTTCTTAAGTTTAGTTTTAGCGTCTTCTACTTTAGTTTTTGTACACCAGCTTCAAAGAGCTGAAAATACAATATTTTGTAGTTTAGATGGTACAATGATTCTCTACACTGTACTGGCTTGTTTTGTCACAAACTGAAATTAGGAGAAATATTAGAATTTTAGCAACCAGGAAATAGCGGAGCAATTTTGCATAGTGCACCTTTTTAAAAGAGGAATTACAGAGTGAAGGAACATGTTGCCAATAGTAAACTCACCAGGACATGGCTCTACACCTGCTTATTCAATGGACCGCAATGTGCAAAGCATTACAGATAGAAATAGAATGTATAGAATGTGATGCAGATTAGAGCTCTGTTTGTTCTATACACTACTTTTCTATCTGCAACACTTTGTGTTCTATCAGATCATATACAAAAATGTCCAGTAGATGTATAAACTGTCTATTTGTGCACAGCTGTTGTGCACGGTGATTGTGCACTTTTAATGTAGCTATTGTGCACTGTAACTGAAAGGAAGGAAACTGCATGGTCAAACAAAGACAGGACGCTCCTTAGCTTAGCCTGTGGATGGGACTTCCCCAAACACACCAAACAGCTCACAGTGCTACCCTCTGTTGGTCTACTACCTACTTACACATTATGAACTATGTATCACACTGCCATAGCTTGGAATCAAAGTGCCATTTCTCTATAAGCTCACAGTGGTAACCCACCCCCTTTCTGTATCCAATCAGTCACAAATGAACATGCCCTCTGTCTCTGGCTGCAGAGAGAGAGGGAGAGCTACAGCTTTTTTCTTTGCTGTGTGTCATGTTCACTCTCCATTCAGTATTCTATCTCTGCCCCAAGGGTTAACTACTAAAACACAGCAACATGAATGTGTCCCCATTTCTCTGTAGTGCATAGAAAGCCTCTGGTCTGGTCGTTAGCTAAATGAAGCCAGCATCTTTCCCTGGACCCTGCCGGATAACATTGCTTTAAACTCTGTTACAAAATGAATGACTTCATGTTTCAGGGCTCGTCTGGCCTACTTCTACTGTCCCCTGCTTCTCCTCCTCTTTCTCTTCTAATCTCTCTCTCCTTTCTTCTCCTCTCTCTACCACACAGACAAACCAGTGTCTCCTAAGTCTGGCACCCTCCAAAACCCTGGGAAAGGCTTCGACACACCAGCCGTCAGCAAGACCTACTATAACCTGGTGAGAAGCTACACGACCTATTGTCACTGAGATCTGAAATGCCAGGAGGGTGTTTAGACCTTAGGCTTTTGCCAGCCGTGTGTGTGTGTGTGTGTGTGTGTGTGTGTGTGTGTGTGTGTTGTAATGTAGGTTGTTTCTTCCGTCTGACTGGCTGCTGTGCCAGCTGTGCCTCAGGGCCCTGTGACTGGCTGCTCTGTTTCTGTCTAGTGGTAGCACTCTGTCACTATGCTGTGTGTGTATCTGGGTCAGTGATAGTTCACAGGGACTGTGTGTCCTGCTGCCGTGACGGTGATAGGAGCACATTGCAAAGCATCCTGGGAGGCGCACTGTTTGTTTTGGTGCTGAGAGAAGAGAAGCCCAGGGAGGGAGATATCAACTATTCAAGACAAGACACAGAAACTGTCAGGAGAGTAGATTAGAGTAGATCAGAGTAGAGGAGAGGAGATGAGAGGAGAGGAGATCAGAGGAGAGGAGAGGAGATCAGAGGAGAGTAGAGGAGATCAGAGGAGAGTAGAGGAGATCAGAGGAGAGTAGAGGAGATCAGAGGAGAGTAGAGGAGATCAGAGGAGAGGAGAGGAGAGTAGATCAGAGGAGAGGAGAGTAGATCAGAGGAGAGGAGAGTAGATCAGAGGAGAGGAGAGTAGATCAGAGGAGAGGAGAGGAGATCAGAGGAGAGGAGAGGCGATCAGAGGAGAGGAGAGGCGATCAGAGGAGAGGAGAGGCGATCAGAGGAGAGGAGAGGCGATCAGAGGAGAGGAGAGGCGATCAGAGGAGAGGAGATCAGAGGAGAGGGGATCAGAGTAGATCTGAGGAGAGGAGAGTAGCTCAGAGTAGATCAGAGGAGAGTAGATCAGAGGAGAGGAAATCTGAGTAGATCAGAGGAGAGGAGATCTGAGGAGAGGAGAGTATCTGTATTGTCCCAATGGACAAGAATACATTAAGATCCACATGGAGCAATCTCATACAAACCAATACATTATGATATGGGGAAAGAAGTCAATAGTTCAGTACTAGTCTTTATGAAGTGCTTCAAAGTAACCTCATCACAGTGTTAGGTTATCCTGTGTTACAAGATCCAAATGAGTCGAGAGTTGAAATATGAGCCCTGACAACATCAGGAGATAATAACTACCTGTCTGTCTGCCATTAGTGGATGCTAGAAGAGTTAAAGCCAACTTAAACCCTCCACCCTCTCCATCTCTGCATCCTGCCTAAAGCCTACTCTGAACCTAGCCAGTAATGACATGGAATAAAGAGGTCAGTATTTGATGAGAAAAGGATAGCACAGTTTATTTCTGTCCTCTGGTTTCTCCCTCTAATTGTCTCCTCATATGAAACTTAAAAAGACAACAGAAAATAAAGTACTTCAAAAATTGACGTAAAGAAGACCGGATTCAGGAAGCAGAATGGAAGGACTCCCTGGCCCCATTCTGTCAGCGAGGGGGAGGTTAGGAGGAGAGAGGGTGGGTTTCCTCAGTGGGTGTGTGTGAGTTCAGTATCTGTCTGGCTGTCTGTCCGCCTGCCTGTCTGTGTCCATCCGTCAACATCCTCTCCTAACCCCCCTGTTCCGTCTCTCTCCATCCAGGTGCTCCAGAACATTCTAGAGACCGAGACCGAGTATTCCAAGGAGCTCCAAAGCCTTCTGGCCTCTTACCTGCACTCACTGCAACCTACAGACAAGTGAGTGTGTTTGTGTTCACATGACTGTGAGTGTGTCTGGTGTGTATATTTGTCAGGGGTGTTGTGTGTGTGTGTGGGGGACACACGTGTGAGTGTCTGATTTGAGCATACTATGAACCTTACTGGACCCCCCCCCCCTCTTTTAGTCAACCATATCGCTCCACCTTTCCCCACCCCGTCTCCCTCTGTGTCCAGGTTGAGCAGTGCAGACATCAGTCACATCCTGGGGAATCTGGAGGACATCTCTACCTTCCAGCTGATGTTGGTTCAGTCATACGAGGAATGTACCAAGTGAGTCCCCGAACCCACACACACACACACACACACACACACACACACACACACACACACACACACACACACCATATGATCAGTCCACCATTGACCAAATGTATCTCATCAGTACATGGATGTACCAAATGAGTGCCCATAATCTTCATGCAAGTTGAAAATATGAATCAACTCTGAAATAGACTCTGTCCTGTCTGACAATAGGATCTAAAGGCACACCTTAAAACACACTGTGTGGGAGGGTGCACTGTTCCTCATGTAGTACATCAACATGCCGTTTATACAGGTCACACTGACACATACTGGCCGTTTTCGGTAGTGCTGTGGTGGTGAGCACAATCTAACAAAGTGAATGCAATCCTCCCTGTGTGTGTGTGTGCAGGCTTCCAGAGAGCCAGCAGAGAGTAGGGGGCTTCTTCCTCAACCTGCTGCCCCAGATGAAGGGTCTCTATGTGGCCTACTGCTCCAACCACCCCTCGGCTGTCAACGTCCTCACAGAACACAGGTAACAGTGTGTGTACGTCAGCTGGGGGAGGTTAGTATGTTACTGTGTGTTTCAGTGAGGAGCTGGGGGAGGTTAGTATGTTACTGTGTGTTTCAGTGAGGAGCTGGGGGAGGTTAGTATGTTACTGTGTGTTTCAGTGAGGAGCTGGGGGAGGTTAGTATGTTACTGTGTGTTTCAGTGAGGAGCTGGGGGAGTTTAGTATGTTACTGTGTGTTTCAGTGAGGAGCTGGGGGAGGTTAGTATGTTACTGTGTGTTTCAGTGAGGAGCTGGGGGAGGTTAGTATGTTACTGTGTGTTTCAGTGAGGAGCTGGGGGAGGTTAGTATGTTACTGTGTGTTTCAGTGAGGAGCTGGGGGAGTTTAGTATGTTACTGTGTGTTTCAGTGAGGAGCTGGGGGAGGTTAGTGTGTTACTGTGTGTTTCAGTGAGGAGCTGGGGGAGGTTAGTATGTTACTGTGTGTTTCAGTGAGGAGCTGGGGGAGGTTAGTATGTTACTGTGTGTTTCAGTGAGGAGCTGGGGGAGGTTAGTATGTTACTGTGTGTTTCAGTGAGGAGCTGGGGGAGGTTAGTATGTTACTGTGTGTTTCAGTGAGGAGCTGGGGGAGTTGAGTATGTTACTGTGTGTTTCAGTGAGGAGCTGGCGGAGTTTAGTATGTTACTGTGTGTTTCAGTGAGGAGCTGGGGGAGGTTAGTATGTTACTGTGTTTCAGTGAGGAGCTGGGGGAGGTTAGTATGTTACTGTGTGTTTCAGTGAGGAGCTGGGGGAGGTTAGTATGTTACTGTGTTTCAGTGAGGAGCTGGGGGAGGTTAGTATGTTACTGTGTGTTTCAGTGAGGAGCTGGGGGAGGTTAGTATGTTACTGTGTGTTTCAGTGAGGAGCTGGGGGAGGTTAGTATGTTACTGTGTGTTTCAGTGAGGAGCTGGGGGAGGTTAGTATGTTACTGTGTGTTTCAGTGAGGAGCTGGGGGAGGTTAGTATGTTACTGTGTTTCAGTGAGGAGCTGGGGGAGGTTAGTATGTTACTGTGTGTTTCAGTGAGGAGCTGGGGGAGGTTAGTATGTTACTGTGTTTCAGTGAGGAGCTGGGGGAGGTTAGTATGTTACTGTGTTTCAGTGAGGAGCTGGGGGAGGTTAGTATGTTACTGTGTGTTTCAGTGAGGAGCTGGGGGAGGTTAGTATGTTACTGTGTGTTTCAGTGAGGAGCTGGGGGAGGTTAGTATGTTACTGTGTGTTTCAGTGAGGAGCTGGGGGAGGTTAGTATGTTACTGTGTTTCAGTGAGGAGCTGGGGGAGGTTAATATGTTACTGTGTGTTTCAGTGAGGAGCTGGGGGAGGTTAGTATGTTACTGTGTGTTTCAGTGAGGAGCTGGGGGAGTTTAGTATGTTACTGTGTTTCAGTGAGGAGCTGGGGGAGGTTAGTATGTTACTGTGTGTTTCAGTGAGGAGCTGGGGGAGGTTAGTATGTTACTGTGTGTTTCAGTGAGGAGCTGGGGGAGTTTATGGAGGGGAAGGGAGCCAGTAGTCCAGGTATCCTGACCCTCACCACCAGCCTCAGTAAACCCTTCATGAGGCTGGACAAATACCCCACACTACTGAAGGAACTGGAGAGACACATGGAGGTGAGAGGGAGACGGTCTGTGTTTATATTTTTTATATACAGTGAGGGAAAAAAGTATTTGATCCCCTGCTGATTTTGTACGTTTGCCCACTGACAAAGACATGATCAGTCTATAATTTTAATGGTAGGTTTATTTGAACAGTGAGAGACATAATAACAACACAAAAATCGAGAAAAATGCATGTAAAAAATGTTATAAATTGATTTACATTTTAATGAGGGAAATATGTATTTGACCCCTCTGCAAAACATGACTTAGTACTTGGTGGCAAAACCCTTGTTGGCAATCACAGAGTTCAGACGTTTCTTGTAGTTGGCCACCAGGAGGGATTTTGTCCCAATCCTCTTTGCAGATCTTCTCCAAGTCATTAAGGTTTCGAGGCTGACGTTTGGCAACTAGAACCTTCAGCTCCCTCCACAGATTTTCTATGGGATTAAGGTCTGGAGACTGGCTAGGCCACTCCAGGACCTTAATGTGCTTCTTCTTGAGCCACTCCTTTGTTGCCTTGGCCGTGTGTTTTTGGTCATTGTCATGCTGGATTACCCCATCCACGACCCATTTTCAATGCCCTGGCTGAGGGAAGGAGGTTCTCACCCAAGATTTGACGGTACATGGCCCCGTCCATCGTCCCTTTGATGCGGTGAAGTTGTCCTGTCCCCTTAGCAGAAAAACACCCCCAAAGCATAATGTTTCCACCTCCATGTTTGACGGTGGGGATGGTGTTCTTGGGATCATAGGCAGCATTCCTCCTCCTCCAAACACGGCGAGTTGAGTTGATGGCAAAGAGCTCGATTTTGGTCTCATCTGACCACAACACTTTCACCCAGTTCTCCTCTGAATCATTCAGATGTTCATTGGCAAACTTCAGACGGGCCTGTATATGTGCTTTCTTGAGCAGGGGGACCTTGCGGGCGCTGCAGGATTTCAGTCCTTCACGGCGTAGTGTGTTACCAATTGTTTTCTTGGTGACTATGGTCCCAGCTGCCTTGAGATCATTGACAAGATCCTCCCGTGTAGTTCTGGGCTGATTCCTCACCGTTCTCATGATCATTGCAACTCCACGAGGTGAGATCTTGCATGGAGCCCCAGGCCGAGGGAGATTGACAGTACTTTTGTGTTTCTTCCATTTGCGAATAATCGCACCAACTGTTGTCACCTTCTCACCAAGCTGCTTGGCGCTGGTCTTGTAGCCCATTCCAGCCTTGTGTAGGTCTACAATCTTGTCCCTGACATCCTTGGAGAGCTATTTGGTCTTGGCCATGGTGGAGAGTTTGGAATCTGATTGATTGATTTGCTTCTGTGGACAGGTGTCTTTTATACAGGTAACACATTGAGATTAGGAGCACTCCCTTTAAGAGTGTGCTCCTAATCTCAGCTCGTTACCTGTATAAAAGACACCTGGGAGCCAGAAATCTTTCTGATTGAGATGGGGTCAAATACTTATTTCCCTCATTAAAATGCAAATCAATTTATAACATTTTTGACATGCGTTTTTCTGGATTTTTTTGTTGTTATTCTGTCTCTCACTGTTCAAATAAACCTACCATTAAAATTATAGACTGATCATGTCTTTGTCAGTGGGCAAACGTACAAAATCAGCAGGGGATCAAATACTTTTTTCCCTCACTGTGTGTGTGTGTGTATATATATATATATATATATATATATATATATATATATATATATATATATAGTACCAGTCAAACGTTTGGACACACCTACTCATTCCAGGGTTTTTCTTTATTTTTATTATTTTCTACTACATTGCAGAATAATAGTTAAGACATCAAAACTATGAAATAACACATATGGAATCATGTGGTAAACACAAAAGTGTTAAATCAAAATATATTTAATATTTTAGTTTCTTCAAAGTAGCCTCCCTTTGCCTTGATGACGGCTTTGCACACTCTTGGCATTCTCTCAACCAGCTTCATGAGGAAGTCACCTGGAATCCATTTCAATTAACAGGTGTACCTTGTTAAAAGTTGTGGAATTTCTTTCCTTAATGCGTTTGAGCCAATCAGTTGTGTTGTGACAAGGTAGGCTTGGTATACAGAAGATAGCCCTATTTGGTAAAAGACCAAGTCCATATTATGTCAAGAACAGCTCAAATAAGCAAAGAGAAACAACAGTCCATCATTACTTTAAGACATGAAGGTAAGTAAATCTGGAAAATGTCAAGGACTTTGAAAGTTTCTTCGAGTGCAGTTGCAAAAACCATCAAGCGCTATGATGAAACTGGCTCTCATGAGGACCGCTACAGGAAAGGAAGACCCAGAGTTACCTCTGCTGCAGAGGATAAGTTCATTAGAGTTACCAGCCTCAGAAATCGGCAATTAACTGCACCTCAGATTGCAGCCCAAATAAATGCTTCACAAAGTTCAAATAACAGACACATCTCAACATCAACTGTTCAGAGGAGACTTCGTGAATCAGGCCTTCATGGTCGAATTGCTGCAAAGAAACCACTACTAAAGGACACCAATAAGAAGAAGAGACTTGCTTCGGCCAAGAAACACGAGTAATGGACATTAGACCTGTGGAAATCTGTCCTTTGATCTGATGAGTCCAAATTTGAGGTTTTTGGTTCCAACCGCCGTGTCTTTGTGAGACGCAGAGTAGGTGAAATGATGATCTCTGCATGTGTGGTTCCCACCGTGAAGCATGTAGGAGGAGGTGTGATGGTGTGGGGGTGCTTTGCTGGTGACACTGTCTGTGATTTATTTAGAATTCAAGGCACACTTAACCAGCATGGCTACCACAGCATTATGCAGCAATATGCCATCCCATCTGGTTTGAGCTTAGTGGGACTATCATTTGTTTTTCAACAGGACAATGACCCAAAACACACCTCCAGGCTGTGTAAGGGCTATTTGACCAAGAAGGAGAGTGATGGAGTGCTGCATCAGATGACCTGGCCTCCACAATCACCTGACCTCAACCCAATTGAGATTTGGGATGAGTTGGACCGCAAAGTGAAGGAAAAGCAGCCAACAAGTGCCCAACATATGTGGGAACTCCTTCAAGACTGTTGGAAAAGCATTCCAGGTGACTACCTCATGAAGCTGGTTGAGAGAATGCCAAGAGTGTGTAAAGCTGTCATCAAGGCAAAGGGTGGCTACTTTGAAGAATCTAAAATATTAAATATATTTTGATTTGTTTAACACTTTTTTGTTTACCACATGATTCCATATGTGTTATTTCATAGTTTTGATGTCTTCACTATTATTCTGCAATGTAAAAAATTGTAAAAATGTAAAACCCTTGAATGAGTAGGTGTGTCCAAACTTTTGACTGGTCATGTATATAAAAACAAATTGTGGGTAGATTAGCTTTAATATTGCAGATAGATTGTGGCTTCTATCAATGTAATTGTCTGCATCATTTCCAATCCCCCATATATTTTTTGGGTATGTGTATATATATATATATATATATATATATATATATATATATATATATATATATATATATATATATATATATATATATATATATATATATATATATATATATATATATATATATATATATATATATCTTCCATTATTTTCCCCTAACCCTACCACCCCTCCTCTAATTGGACTAAACTAATGGACATCAACACTTATGCTTCTACTTCCAGCTTATACATACTATATACATTTTACAGACACAGTATATTTTACAATAGCTATCTTTTGTTTGTTATTAGTCCCATCGCTCTGTGTTTCTGTCTGTGTAGTATGAATAAAGGTCATTTGCCTGTGAATGGTTGTTTTTTGTTGTGTAGGTGTATTGACTGTGTTAAACCTGTGATCTTCTGATGAATCAAACATCCCTCTTTTCTGTACCAGGAGCATCATCCTGATCGACCAGACATCCAAAAGTGTATGACCACCTTCAAAAGCCTCTCTGTAAGTCGGACATGAGTAGGCCGTATACCGTCCCTGTCTCGGTTTAATGACTTGTGTAGTGTTGAAGGGTTAAATTGACATGTCTCTGTCTCTTGGTGATGATGTATATGGAATCCAGTGTTGTTAAGGGTTAAATTGACATGTTAAATAGTCTTGTTGATGTATGTATGTATGCAGGCAGTGCAGTGTTGCTAATCCTGGGCTGAGGGAAAAGCTTTAGCCTGGCTCTGAGCTCCACGGCTTGGCTCTGCTGTTCTGTGGCTTGGTGCCCTGGCTAGGGCTTCTATGCAGCCTGGATCTTCCTGGCTTGTGTGTGTGTACATTTGTCTGTTTTTCTCTCTCTGTCTCGCTCTCTCTCACATGGGCTGGGATTCAATACTTTCAAACAACTTCCTTTTATTTATTTGTGTGTGTCTCCATGGCTCCAGGCTCAGTGTCAGGAGGTGAGGAAACGGAAGGAGCTGGAGCTTCAGATTCTATCTGAGACTATCAGACGCTGGGAGGGAGATGACATCAGAACCCTGGGCCCTGTTCTCTACATGTCACACACACTCTGCCACACACACGGATCAGAGGTAAGACACACACACAGATCAGAGGTAAGACACAAACACTCTGCCACACACACGGATCAGAGGTAAGACACACACACACACACACACACGGATCAGAGGTAAGACACAAACACTCTGCCACACACACGGATCAGAGGTAAGACACACACACACACACACACGGATCAGAGGTAAGACACAAACACTCTGCCACACACACGGATCAGAGGTAAGACACACACACACACACACACGGATCAGAGGTAAGACACAAACACTCTGCCACACACACAGATCAGAGGTAAGACACACACACACACACGGATCAGAGGTAAGACACAAACACTCTGCCACACACACAGATCAGAGGTAAGACACAAACACGGATCAGAGCTAAGACACACACACACATCTAAAATCTACACCCATGAACGTCTTAACAGTGTGTGTGTGTGTTTGTGTGTGTGTTCTTTAGGAGAAGAATGAACGCTACCTCCTGCTGTTTCCAAATGTTCTCCTAATGCTGTCTGCCAGCTCCAGAATGAGTGGATTCATCTACCAGGTCAGTATCTCTCTATCTATCCCGTTATCTCTCTCTCCAACTATCCCTTTATCTCTCTCTTTCTCTCTCTCTCCATCTATCACTTTATCTCTCTCTCATCTATCCCTTTATCTCTGTCTCTCTTTCTCCATCTATCCCTTTATCTCTCTATCTCTCTGTCCTTTGTTAGTATGTAGGGCCCTGTAAAATCAGCTTTGTGGAGAACATGACGGAATCCTGGAATCCAGACATTCAAACGGAATTAAACAATATTCAAAAATGTATTAAACTTAGTAGGAAATCAACTAAATGTATTGAACTTATTAGAAAAGTCATTAATTTGCCCAAGATTATCATAAGACATGAACAAAATGCATCAGTGATTTGTATTTTCCTTCAACTCTCTGAAGAGACAACTGCACAGGAATGCCCGTCTGTGTGTGCACGTTTGTCTACCACTTATTGTAGCCGTTAGCGATTATGCTAATGTGTTGCCAACTGTCTTCTGGTGGATGGTAAGGCTTTCCCTAAAACCTTTTCAATTAAATGTTAAAGCTGCAATATGTAACTTGTTGGGCGACCCGACTAAATTCACATAGAAATGTGACTAACAGATCTGTAATTCTCATTGAAAACAATTCTAAGAAGCAGTAGATCTGTTCTATGTGCGCTATTTCTATTCTTCCCGTTCTTAAGTTTCGTTTTTGCATCTTTTACTTTCGGTTTTGTACACCAGCTTCAAACAGCTGAAAATACAATATTTTTGGTTATTGAAAATATATTTCACAGCTGTTTTTAAATGATATAAGGAAGGCCCAAAAAATGGTCAAAGACTCCAGTCAACAAAGTCATAGACTGTTCTCTCTAATACCGCACGGCAAGCGGTACCGGAGTGCTAAGTCTAGGTCCAAAAGGCTCCTTAACAGCTTCTACCCCAAGCCATAAGACTGCTGAACAATTATTAAAATGGCCACCCGGACTATTTGCATTGACCCCCCCCCCCCCCACCCCCAAATAAATGCTTCACAGAGTTCAAATAACAGACACATCTCAACATCAACTGTTCAGAGGAGACTTCGTGAATCAGGCCTTCATGGTCGAATTGCTGCAAAGAAACCACTACTAAAGGACACCAATAAGAAGAAGAGACTTGCTTGGGCCAAGAAACACGAGTAATGGACATTAGACCAGTGGAAATCTTTGATCTGATGAGTCCAAATTTGAGGTTTTTGGTTCCAACCGCCGTGTCTTTGTGAGACGCAGAGTAAGTGAAATGATGATCTCCGCAATTGTGGTTCCCACCGTGAAGCATGGAGGAGGAGGTGTGGGGGTGCTTTGCAAACTTTGAGTGGTACAGAAACATCCTAACCAAACAACGGTCTCTGGCAAGTGAGCAGTTAAATTAATGGGTAATTACACCCAAAAATCTAAATTTCTTAGATTTTTCCCAGACCTCAAAAGTGGTCTCCTGATGTGGTTTAAGCATTGTTATGGACTTAGAACATCAAATGTTGTTATTTTTTCTATTTAAAAAAAGTGTGATTTTGAGAGTGAAAAAACGGGGAAGAAATGGAATCAGGCCAAAAATCGAACTGATTTTATAGTGCCCTAAATATGTAAACACAAAAGGTTTCTGTAATTCTTATTTGTCGTTGATTTGTTTTAAAGGGTAAGCTGCCATTGACAGGAATGCTAATCTCAAGGATAGAAGATTGTGAGATGGTCAAAAACGCTTTTGAAATATCAGGTACGTTTACAGTTTACGTTTATTGGTTGAGTTTAAACAGCTCAAATTAAGGGTAATGTCTGTGTAATTACATGTGTGTTTGTGTGTGGATGTGTTTAACTATACTTGTGGGGACCCGAAGTCCCCACAAGAATAGTAAACAAACAAAATGTGACCAACATTTTTAGTCCCCACAAGGAAAAAGGCTATTTCTAGGGGGTTAGGGGTTAAAGGTTAGGAGTTGGGGTTAAGGTTAGGGGTTAGGCAAAATAGGATTTTGAATGGGAATCAATTGTGTCCCTACAAGGTTAGTTAAACAAGACTATTTGTGTGTGTGTTACAGGCAGTACGTGTGAGCGGATGCAGGTGGTGTGTAACAACCAGCAGGATCTGCAGGAGTGGGTGGAGCATCTGTCGAGACACACCCAGATCAGAAACACCCCCTCCATGATCATGACCACAGCCACCGCCAAGCCCCAGTCTGTCCCGTGCCACACGGTAACACCCCCAACCTCGCCAGTCTGACTGTCAGCTAAATGGATAGTTATCAAAGTTTGTCTGACATTTTTATTGTGTAGATCCAGGTACTGTACATCCATTAGGATATCTGTAGGTTTAAATCCCAAATGAATGGGAAAGATAATGCTGCGTTCATAACATCTCGTAAATTCGTAAATGCGACCATACCACTGGGAAAGATCCATTTGAACGCTCCTCCAACTGGTAATTACCAGTGGGGAAACTCGTCTATCATCACTGACTTCTCCCACATGCTGAACTCTGATGTCACATACTAAGGAAATGACCTTGATAACAGCATTTTCGGCAGTTAAATGCAACAATAAAACATTATTTATAAAAAGCAATCTATTAATATAGTTTTTGAACACTATAATGTTTTGACAAGCTAGCTAGCTGTACTTTTAGTTTGTTTGAAGCAGCTTGTTTGCACCATCTAATTCCAAGAGATGCTACTTTATATAATTTATGATATACTCTCTCTTTGTTGTACCTGTATCTCTTCTCTTTCCTCCTCTCTTCTCCCCCAGCTCCCGTCCCATCCCCTGACCCCCTCCAGACACTCAGAGAGTAGGGTTGTATCTGGGGGCCCTGCCTACCACACCCTACCCCACCCCTCCTCCCACGGGGCCCCTCACACCTCCCCCATATGGGGACCCCTAGAGCCCCCCAGCACCCCCAAACCCTGGAGCCTCAGCTGCCTCCGCCCCGCGCCCCCACTCAAGCCCTCGGCAGCACTCTGCTATAAAGAGGTATGGTCCTGGGCCTTTGGTCTAAGAGGGAATAGGTTCCAAGCAGTAATAGCCAGCACAGTTTCCAGAGATGATTTTCCACTAGGGTTCTAAGAGAGCCTCTCTTTTCCTCTCTTTTCCCCCTCCTCTCTCTAGGATCTGAGTAAAAGTCCTAAGAGTATGAAGAAGCTGCTGCCTAAGCGTAAGCCTGAGAGGAAACCTTCAGAAGAGGACTTTGCTACCAGGAAGAGTACTGCAGCTCTGGAGGAGGATGCCCAGATCCTGAAAGTGATCGAGGCCTACTGCACCAGCGCCAAAACACGACAGACACTCAACTCAAGTAAGACTGCACCGCAAACACACAACCTGTCAGAGCCTCAGGACTTCAACCAATACCAGCTAGTCTTTGGTGTCATTTGACTTCTCCTCCGAAGCCTGTCTTTCATTTCTGTACTAACATGAACCATGTCCAGATTAGTTATAAGACTTCACTGGTTCTGGATAAATGCTCTTTAGAGTATAGCTCTTTAGATGTTCTATTCACTGTGACAGTGGCTAGTCTAATGCTATTCATAGTTCAGTGTTCTCCTCTCTCTTTAACTGTGTTCTCTCCTGTTTCTTTTCTTTGCATTCTGTTATTCTCTGTTACTCCTCCTATTGGTTTGTCTATTTTGTTTCCTCTATATTCCCCCCTTTTTTTAAACAAATATAATCATCCATAACCCCACACATCCCATTCCTCCTCGTTTTAAATACACCTGTATATTATTTATCCTATTATTATGGATCCCTCTCTCCACAAACCTCCTAAACCATTATTTATAATTCCTCCCCACATCGCTTTATTATGGTTTGATCCACTCCCCCCTCCTCGTTCCATATGGTTTGATCCACACCCCCCTCCTCGTTCCGTATGGTTTGATCCACTCCCCCTTCCTCGTTCCGTATGGTTTGATCCACACCCCCCTCCTCGTTCCGTATGGTTTGATCCACTCCCCCTTCCTCGTTCCGTATGGTTTGATCCACTCCCCCTTCCTCGTTCCGTATGATTTGTCCCGTCCCTCAGCGTGGCAGGGTACTGATTTGATGCATAACCACGTGCTGGCCGAGCCAGTTGACCGATCCAGTGTGGACGCTATAGGTTGCCGTAGCAGCCTGTCCAGA
Organism: Coregonus lavaretus; assembly: GCF_964263955.1. Lineage (NCBI taxonomy): Eukaryota > Metazoa > Chordata > Actinopteri > Salmoniformes > Salmonidae > Coregonus > Coregonus lavaretus. Next base: position 66,767 of record NW_028160893.1, read on the forward strand.
GGGACCGAGCCCTGGTCTGACCTATCAGAGGACTCGGATTATGACAGTATTTGGACCGCCAGTAGTTGCAGGACCGCCTCCGTTTCTCGTAAGAGCTACTGTCGCTCCTCCCATATATCCCACTCCCTGCACTCCTTTTTAATATTTTTATTTATTTAGAAAGAAAAATATGAGTTTCTTTCCTCATAGTTTGTTTTGGAATCTCATTCTAACTGCTGCCTTGGCCACGTTCAGTACGCAAACATTGTAGAACGTTGCAGATAGAAATGCCATGAATAGAACTGACGTGATTCCTTATTCTACATGCCCGAGAGCTATGTTTGTTCAATACAATACATTTCTATCTGAACGTTGGCCAACGTTGTGTCCTGCTGAATGCTACCCTGGTTTTCCTTCAGCCACCTTTTGTAGCGTCTCTCCCCCTCCCTTAGTCATGGTTAGTTGTGTATGGTTTACAGTAGCTCTGTCTGCTGTTTCTGTGAAATGTCTGTCATGCAAACCTCTCAGAAACTGAATATAGGAGGAACCTAACATGAACTCTCTGCCCCGTCTACAAACACACACACACACACACACACACACACACACACACACACACACACACACACACACCCTTCTCCCCTCAAAAGACCTCGGTGGACAAAGGGAATAACTGCTCCACAGCTCCCTTCTGTCCTCCTCTGTTCTCAACTACTAACATCTTCAAAGGACCTGGTGTCACGTTACAATCATTAAAATGATGAGTTAATATGCTGCTGTCATGGCTTAGATCTCCCTTGGAGAACAGAGATATTGAATCTCAATGGGATCTCCTGAATGAATAAAGGATAAATGGTAGATGAGAGGAAGACTTGATTTGCCAGATCAAGTTCTCCTCCTCTATCACACCTGTCCTGATCCTTCCACAGCCCCCCTGCCACAGTCCCCCTGCCACAGGCCCCTTCCTCAGGCCCCTTTCACAGCCCCCTCATCTGAATCTGGTTTGGGCTGTGTCCTAATACTCTAAAATGGCCTCCTTTCCTTGTCTTCTTTCCATCATTGCCGCTGATAAATGAAAGGGCTACTATAAAGGACTGTCATCAGGGAGGACAGGACACAAGGAGAGGAGGCTAGTTTGAACTATTGAGCTACAGCCTTGGTGTGTCAAACCTCTACTGAAAGGTCATCCACCCTCAGTCAGCCAATCAGTCAATGGGTCATCCCATCCATCGACCAATGTGCTCTGCTGACTGTCTTGTTCTACCAATCAGGATCCAGGGAGAAGTCAGGTCTGCACATGCTCTTCCCTGAGGAGGAGAAGATCATCGTGGAGGAGACCAAGAGCAACGGACAGACTGTCATCGAAGAGAAGTAAGAACTACATTCCTCCCAATGCATTAGATTGGGAGAATATGCTTACAGCTTCAAGTCTTCACTTCACACGTTCAGAAGTTGATATGTTCCTTAATGGGGTTTATTGATAATGGTGTGCTGTGGTTGGGTTGGCTAACTAACATGTCTGTCTTAGGACTCTAGTAGACGCAGTGTATGGGCTGAAGGATGAAGTACAGGAGCTGAAACAGGTGAGCGTTCAGGAGCGTTAGCACGGTTAGCATTCACTAAACCGTCACATCAAATAGCATGTCACAGTACAGTCATACAGCACCAGAATCATAATTCATCAATTAGAGGATCTCTATGACAAGAATTATCTTAAGCATATACATTCCAGAGCCATTTCTGCTCTGTTCATTCCAGTCATGTGCGATTAGAGCCTTTTCTAAGATCCAGCGGCCATCTTTGTTCCCCCCAACAGGACAACAAGAAGATGAGGAGGACCCTGGAGGAAGAGCAGAAAGCCAGGAAGGAGCTGGAGAAGATCCTGAGGAGAGTCCTGAAGAACATGAACGACCCCACCTGGGACGAGACCAACCTGTGAGTGCTCAGGTGACATCACATCAACATGGTTGGGTTTGGGTTCCACCGTGACTGGACCAAAATTGTTAACCACAAAGCCATCTGACGTAACGCTGTGAACTGACACACTGTGGAACACTGATCTGTCACTGTTGTAAGAATACTGGGTATGGTCCAAAGTTGAAACAGCCAATAAAAATGAAACATAGCATCCCTGAATCCCTCTGGAAGACCAGAGGGTCTGCAGCATGGACCTCAAACCTCTTCTCTGTGTTGATCTGGGAGGCTGGAACAATCACAGTAGTGAAGATACGACTGACGTCACTGATTCTCTGCCTCCTTCTGGGTGATTCTCAAAGAGGGATTCCTCTCTACCTCTCCCCTTCTGCATTGATCTGAAAGCAGGGGAAAACAACATGGGAATTTTCTGTCACTTGTGTAGTACTTTAACATCCGTGATGAGGAAAGGAAGTAAGTTCAGACTATTGAGATCCATCCTCTGCATGTAGAGCAGTAGTCTCAGGGAATAAATACTAGACAGTGGCTGCGTCTCAATAGTGGTTTGCTCTTCTCATCTTTGCTGATCTGCACTGATAGATGCAGTAGGTCCCTAGTGCCTACAAGGGGATTTCCTTTCACCTGTCCAGTTTTATGCAGATGAGAGATGAGGAACGGTAGCCACTGTAGACTATTGAGATGCAACCCAGACGATTTTGACAGATTATGATTTTGTCACTGCCTGCATACCCTGCTGCCAAGCTCCTCTCAACACCCCCACCCTCCTCTTACCCCCCTCTGGAGCATCTACCCACACATTCCTCTGAGCCTTGTAGGAACCTATGGCCAACACACAGAACAGGATAACCTCTAGCTCATTCCGGATGTTTCCATGGAAACCTCAGCAATACAATACTGGAATGTTTTCAGGTGATAAAAAAAAAAAAACTTTTGATTATGATTCTTTGAAGTATTCTTTGGGTATGGATGACCTATTTCTTGTTTGTTGCTTTTATTTTACCTGATAATGGACTCTCTATTTGAATGCTTTCCTGAAAACGATGTATTTCTACTTTTGTCTTCCTACTTTTTTGTCACCTATGATTTGTACAGAAACGAACCGTAGCGTCTCAAATTAATATCATGAAATGTGCCTTGGGGAAATGATTCCAGGCTCTTCAGTTTAAAATGCTTCAAATATTCCAATGCAATATTGACTCCAATGATGAACACTACTTATCTGTTTCAGATTCTATATTATGTCTGTAATTTATGTATTTAAATGAAATTGACTGATGAGAAATGTATTGTGCATTCCTTAAGTCTATTGTTCACTGAAAACCTCCCTCCCATACCCATCTCTATATTTATTTCACCTCTTTCTCTCTCTATCACTCTTCACAACTTGTCTCTGTGAATTAAACCAGTAAACTGAATATCTTGTTTATCTGAATACTTGCAATGACTGATATGTTGTTTTACCTACCTTAGATAAAAGACTGACTGTAAGTTGCTCTGCATAAGACCGTCTGCTAAATGACCAAAATGTAAATGTGATGTATCCTTCGTCCTGCAAAGTGCTGTCACTTTAACTTCAAATGAATCAGACTGTTATCATTGGATACCTGTCAGTGGTAGATTCAGGTGGAAATGTACTATAAACAGGCCAGGATTGGTGTCCGTGACCACGTTTACATGCCCACAGTATTCCAGATAGTAGCTCATATCTCGCTTAAGGTCTTATTCGGGATAAGCTGTTTACATGCACCTTTTGATATCCCGCTCACGAGTATCCCTGCATCCGTGAATAAACAGAATATTCCTAATTTAAGTTATATGGGTTAAATGGAATAGTAACTGAAATCTGGACACTGACTGTAGGCCTATAACCTCTCACATGTAGCCTAATATAATATTAACTCCTGCAGAATTATACATTTCTTGCAATAAAATAATACAACACATTTTCATTTTGTCTCTGGAACAGGAGTGGTATGATTTCTTTCTTTCAGCGTCTCTTGAGAGAATGTGAGTGTAACATGTTATCTTTGACACTGTTATGCAAGCAGATAGTATTTCAACCATATACATATATTTTTTTTTACATTTAGCAGACGCTCTTATCCAGAGCGACTTACAGTTAGTGAACACATATATATATTTTTTTTTATACTGGCCCCCCGTGGGAATCGAACCCACAACCCTGGCGTTGCAAACGCCATGCTCTATCAACTGAGCTACATCCCTGCCGGCCATTCCCTCCCCTACCCTGGACGACGCTGGGCCAATTGTGCGCCGCCCATGAGTCTCCCGGTCGCGGCCGGCTGCGACAGAGCCTGGATTCGAACCAGGATTTCTAGTGGCACAGTTAGCACTGCGATGCAGTGCCTTAGACCACTGCGCCACTCAGGAGTACAATGTGCAGCCAAGATCAACTGAAGTCTTATCGGAAACGTGATTCATTGTTTTCTCAGCTTTTCATTTCCTTAAAACCGGTCAAACTGATAACATTTGAACATTTCGCACAGGAACAGTCTTTCCATTATTTTGGAATTAGTGCATTTTCTCCCGGTCCCTAAACGAAAGACAACTTTACCGGTGTTAACTACAGTGCCTTGCAAAAGTATTCATCCCCCTTGGCGTGTTTCCTATTTTGTTGCATTACGACCTGTAATTTGAATTGATTTTTATTTGGATTTCATGTAATGGACATACACAAAATAGTCCAAATTTGGTGAAGTGAAATGAAAAAAAATTACTTGTTTCAAAAAATTCGAAATAATAAATAACGGAAAAGTGGTGTGTGCATATGTATTCACCCCCTTTGCTATGAAGCCCCTAAATAAGATCTGGTACCTGTAATTTGAATTGATTTTGATTTCATGTAATGGACATACACAAAATAGTCCAAATTTGGTGAAGTGAAATGAAAAAAAATTACTTGTTTAAAAAAATTCTAAATAATAAATAACGGAAAAGTGGTGTGTGCATATGTATTCACCCCCTTTGCTATGAAGCCCCTAAATAAGATCTGGTGCAACCAATTACCTTCAGAAGTCACATAATGAGTTAGATTGCACACAGGTACACTTTATTTAAGTGTCACATGATCTCAGTATATATACACCTGTTCTGAAAGGCCCCAGAGTCTGCAACACCACTAAGCAAGGGGCACCACCAAGCAAGCGGAACCACCAAGACCAAGGAGCTCTCCATACAGGTCAGGGACAAAGTTGTGGAGAAGTACAGATCAGGGTTGGGTTATAAAAAAATATCGGAAACTTTGAACATCCCACGGAGCACCATTAAATCCATTATTAAAAAATGGAAAGAATATGGCACCACAACAAACCTGCCAAGAGAGGGCTGCCCACCAAAACTCATGGACCAGGCAAGGAGGGCATTAATCAGAGAGGCCAAAGATAACCCTGAAGGAGCTGCAAAGCTCCACAGCGGAGATTGGAGTATCTGTCCATAGGACCACTTTAAGCCGTACACTCCACAGAGCTGGGCTTTACGGAAGAGTGGCCAGAAAAAAGCCATTGCTTAAAAAAATAAATAAGCAAACACGTTTGGTGTTCGCCAAAAGCCATGTGGGAGACTCCCCAAACATATGGAAGAAGGTACTCTGGTCAGATGAGACTAAAATTTAGCTTTTTGGCCATCAAGGAAAAGGCTATGTCTGGCGCAAACCCAACACCTCTCATCACCCCAAGAACACTATCCCCACAGTGAAGCATGGTGGTGGCAGCATCATGCTATGGGGATGTTTTTCATCGGCAGGGACTGGGAAACTGGTCAGAATTGAAGGAATCATGGATGGCACTAAATACAGGGAAATCCTTGAAGGAAACCTGTTTCAGTCTTCCAGAGATTTGAGACTGGGATGGAGGTTCACCTTCCAGCAGGACAATGACCCTAAGCATACTGCTAAAGCAACACTTGAGTGGTTTAAAGGGAAACATTTAAATGTCTTGGAATGGCCTAGTCAAAGCCCAGACCTCAATCCAATTGAGAATCTGTGGTATGACTTAAAGATTGCTGAAAACCAGCGGAACCCATCCAACTTGAAGGAGTTGGAGCAGTTTTGCCTTGAAGAATGGACAAAAATCACAGTGGCTAGATGTGCCAAGCTTATAGAGACATATTCCAAGAGACTTGCAGCTATAATTGCTGCAAAAGGTGGCTCTACAAAGTATTGACTTTGGGGGGGTGAATAGCTATGCACGCTCAAGTTTTCTGTTTTTCTGTCTTATTTGTTGTTTGTTTCACCCCAAAAAATATTTTGCATCTTCAAAGTGGTAGGCATGTTGTGTAAATCAAATGATACAAACCCCTAAAAAATTAATTTTAATTCCAGGTTGTAAGGCAACAAAATAGGAAAAATGCCAAGGGGGGTGAATACTTTCGCAAGCCACTGTAGATTACTGCATTCATTCTATCTATGTAAGACATAATTCTGGTGAGCACTGCTTTATTTAGTCTTCTGGGGCAACAAGTTATGACAGAAGAGAAGCTGCATGTACCTAACTATAGTTGACAAACAATGGCCTACTAAATGTCAGAAATTATCATCAGAAATGTATCTCAATTAGGGGTGAAAGTAGCCTAAACCAGTAGGCTATAAGGTCCAGTACAGAGTATCAGCAAAACAAATTATTATGGAATTATTATGGTGTATCGAACTGCGCAGGTAGCCTACTTTTTACATTTACATTTACGTCATTTAGCAGACGCTCTTATCTAGAGCGACTTACAAATTGGTGCATTCACCTTATGAAACAGTAAACAGGATAAGATGTTTATAGTCTAAGATCAGCATATCCCAGGCTTCTTATCGGGGTTTCTCATAACCGGGATACAAACTTTTTTGTGTTATTGTAAACGGGATATTATGTTTATTTGCGTCAACTCAAAAACAGAATACTTGAGTATCACGAATAATAATGGCATATTGGTGTGCATGTGAACGTGGTCAGTGACCCTATAACCAATGTTCCCTCTAAACTGCAGCTAGCCCGTGCAGAGAAGCACGAGATTGAACTTCACTCAACTTTCTAGTTTTCCCCTTTAACACTATCAACGGAATTGTGATCGAATTAACGCAATATTAGCCACTTTCAATGTAACATACCGAAACAAAACAGACTATGCAAGACTATGCAAAACGAACTGTGCAAGAGATTTTCTTGTAGGCAGAGCGCATTGGAGTAGGACTGTATTGCATTGACAGGCAGGACTCAGGCCATACTCTACACAGACCGGTGCAGCATAACCAATCAGAGCTGCAGTAGGCCTATATGCCAATAGCCATTGCCATTATTTGGATATGTGCCATTTACTTTGAACTGGACTGTGTTTACAGCATGAGCGGTGGTGAGTAGATGCGCTTGTTTTGAGATCAAAGCAAGAGCTGCATGTAGCCACCTGTGCATATTTGTTCATATTATTTGCTAGTTAGTGAGTTATTATCCCAGTTATAGCTAATTTCTAGTCAACAATGTGGGAGTGGTTGCTTCCTACAAGAGCACAAAATGTGTGCATTTCAAGCCATCTTTGAAAAGCGAGTCAGGTAGAGCTTTTTTTTTGTCTTAAAGGGGCAGTTTGTATTTTTAGACAGTCTTGAATAAGCTAAGTAGCCAATAGGCAGAACATAGCATAATTGGTCTGATTCTCTGTAATAATGGTATGGGAATAATAATGCATTTTATTTTGTAAAGTGGTTTCTTGCATCAAACACATTTTCAGTCACCACCTTGTCTGAAGGACAAGTGGATAAACAGGTTAATGTCAAGCCCTGCATGTTCTTTTCAAAAGTATCATGGAATGTAGGCCAACATTGAACACCACACTTTGGCTGCTACTGTAGGCTGAATAATAGAACAGCTATTTCCATTTTAAAATGTTATGGGATGCATGTTTCTCCATTGTTTTTGATGGTAGGCCACTCTGGTAGGCCTACATTATGATCAAATAGCCACAGTAGCAGTTGACCACTGTTAAAAGTGTAGCCTAAAGCGGGTACAGCCTCAGTGTTCACAGAAAACGTACCGGAATTTGCACTGAATCTTCCCAACGTTCAAGTTTGCACTCAGCAGACCTGAAATTTGCTCAGTGCCCAAAGAAATGAGAGGGAACGTTGCCTATAAACCCTGTCATTGCACCTCTCAATGCAGCTACCAACTGTGTAGGTACAACTGGCCCTGTTGTTCCACAGGTTTCAGCACTGTACCAGCAGGTGAGGTTGTATTCCAGTGTTGCATGCCTTCTGTTGGCAATGTGGCATATCTGGCATGAGCGAAGCCCGTTCTATTGTGGAGGGTCCATGTGACAAAGCTTCCTTTATGTGGAGAGAGGGATGGGGGTATTCAAACGGCTGAAAACCTTTGACGGCTGTGCCCACCTTTGTCTTGGCATAAGCCAGCGGTAAGTCCCCCCACGTTAATGCCACTATTGTGACTGTCCTCCTGCCCACTGCCTCTGACCATTGTTTCACAGTAATCCAGGTTTGGGCTGGAGAGCGGGGTGGAGGAGAGAGAAAGAGAGAGAGAGAGGATGATGAAGGTTTTGGCTGTGATTGAAGCCATAGTGGAGGAGTACTGTATGTCTCAATGTAGAATGGGAGCATCATTTAACCCTTTGATGGTTTGATACTCAGTTGGGATATTTTTGTTCCAACCCTGCACTGACTGGCACACCTGATTCAAATATATAATCTAATCATGGTTGCCAGTTTAGAGCAGGTTTAGTTTGGTCAGGTGCATTAGAGCTGGGCTGGAATAAAACCCTGCGCACACTGCGTCCCTCCAAGACTGGAGTTGCCTGTCCCTGTAAGTGAAATCTATTCAATCATCTCTCAGTCATCATAATTGAAAAAAGAGAGGAGAAGGTGCCATTTAAGAGCAGTGAAAACAGTGAAACGGATACAACTCGGGTGTAACAATGAATCTATTCAGCTCACAGACAGGCTAGTCCCACTGTTTCCCCAAAAGCACAACACCACAGCAGTCTCTACTCCAACACCATTATAACAAACAAAGTGGTCTGAATCATAAAGCCTCATAAAGCCTCACAGGTCCACAGAGACAACGGCATTGTGGGAGATTTAATCGCCGGGCGGATGCCCAGTCAGAGCGGAGCGCGGGGATGCGTAGTCGGACGGATGGGGACGAGCGCTTCTTCCTTCCTTCCTTTTGTTTGTGCAGAAGCGAGGGATGACATTTAGAGAGAGAATGACATCTAGTAGACATTTCCATGAGGACAAAGCTCGGGAGCAGCCAGCGGTGGTGGCCTGCCCACTAGACAGAGACAGCAGAGGCTAAATGTTACCTGTCTGCCCTTGATTAGAATAGCACTGGATCTCCAGACTGAGGGCTTGGAACACAATGGCTTGTTGATGTCTGTGGTGCTATTCTGTTCTGTTCTATTCTGCATAAAGAACTGATGAGGATATAGACTAGTAGTCTGTCTCTATGGTTTCACTAAAGCAGAGACTGTGGCCAAGGTTCAATGGGGGTGGTTTCTGCATTAAAGTTTCTTACAGTGGCGTTGTGCTATTCTCCTGGATGGTGATCAATCCAGACAGGCTCTGTTTTCTATACATGGGAGGTGAATAATACCCCATGTCTTGAACTGACAGAATATACTGATTTCAAGACATGTTTTCACCTCAGCAAGAAGTGATAGCAGAGTTGTCTCGGAATAAGACAAAGTTTCCGTTCTTCAGGAAGTAGCCAAATGACACTCCCAATGTTGGCTCCCATATCTAGACTCCTTCCTGGTTTCTCTGTGTAGTGCTTCTTTCTGTCATTCTAAAAGACATGCATAGGCAAGCCAAAGAAAGACAAAAGCAAAGCAGATAGTGAATTGAAAAGCGACAGTGCTGCATATTCAGTTCCTTCATAACAGCAGCAGCAGGCAGCAGAGAGAGTGAAGGTTGTATAAAGATGGCCTTATTAAAGTGACAAGGCAATTTACTGCCTTTATGGGGGCGATGACTCTACTTCATTGACTTACAATGGAAAGGATATAATTTTGCAGATGTTGGTGGAAGGTCTCAAATGTCAGCTTTCAGAATGCCAGCCTGGGCCTTGATGGTGAATGAATAATTGATAAGTCACCTTTGTCTACCGTTAAATATTCTTACACAAACACAAAAGCGCTGCAGAAAAATGTAAAAGAGCATCTAATGTATCTTTTTAGTCGGCAGATCAAACACGGTGATAGCTTGGATGTGCCAGGAGGGGTTTATAATGAGTATGGGAACAAGGGGGTTGATTAGCCTACTGTACCTGGTGCCTTAGAGCTAGGACATCTGGATGATCTTAAGTGAGCTGAAGCCTGTTTTTGTTTAAGCCTTGGGTGAAGATTAGGGCAAAGATCACAGAGAGCCAAGAGCTCCGAACTAAGGTGTCCACTAGTCTAAAGTGTCTGCCTCTCCTTGTGTCCTTTCATATTTTATGTGAAAACAAAGAATAGGTGAGGGCACTATCATGGAAGATTACCAGGAATTAGCTTTCACCTGTCCAGTTTGTTTTATCTCAGTGCAGATGGAGAGGATGAGACATTAGGGAGCTATTATAGAATATTGGATTTGGGACACACTCCTACACTCCACTGAATGCCAGGCGGTGAAACAGGTGAGGTAGCTGGCAAAGGGAGAGTATATTTCTCACATGCATTCAACACTCATATGGCAAAGATCAGTAGTTGGTATTCCTGCCATTTCAACCCTTTCAGCCCATTCTGAGTTCTGCCCACCATAGAGCCCATGTAACGTCCATTTATGGCAATACATGTGAAAAAAACTGTTATTATACAGTAATTGTGGAAACTGCTAGGTGAGGTAGTTACAGTCGGTAGTTACATGTTCTTAACAACATCTGTTATATCATCCTCATGACACCTTAGGCCTTTGGGTCAAGTCAAGTGTTCAAGTCTTGCAATGATAGTCTTGCCAGCTCCCTCCATCCACCTATACAGCCCCATAGTCCTAAGGCAATAGGGGGTATTGTCTAGGTTGAGAGCAGCAGATTGTCTGCAATCAATAGTTCTGTACAGAATGAAAGTGACAGCAAGTCACTGCAGCCATCTTACAATGGGCCTCAGCCAATTGTACAGCTCTGAAACCATCAAGGTGTCTTTATTTTTAGAGGCCTGAATAAATCAGCTGGTTACACCCCCCATGTGCATGCGCACACACACACACACACACACACACACACACACACACACACACACACACACACACACACACACACACACACACACACACACACACACACACACACTCCTCGCCTTGTTCCTGGCTTCTTTATACTGGCTCTGTTCAATGGCTAGTGATCATTTAGATTTGACATGTATTGTAAAACCCAGAGCTAGTCCCTCTCTCTGTCCCTCTCTCTTTCTCCACAGCCCTGTCATTAATTTCCAGCCTTTGCAATTTTCAACCCAAAAAAAGAGAGAGAAGAGGAAAGAAGACAAAGGCCAGGCAGACTGGATGCTCTTCTCTCAGGCTCTGTTATTGTACAAAATAGCAGAGCAATAATTTTTAGTCAATGGTTTACTCTAAAAGCTTTCCACGTCAGCTCTGTAAAGAAAAGCAATAAAGCCCAATTCAATGGGCATGAATAAAAAAGAAAAATCCTTTGGGGGTTCGACCAAAGGGCGCCTTTTCTTTAGCTGGTAATCAAATTGGAGCTGAAATGAAATGGAGTTTTCTTATGAAAATAGCCTTTGTTGCCAGGAAGGCTGGTAATTCATAAACAATAAGCAGGCCTTTGTGTTGATAATAATATATTCATGCTGGTGCTCCCGGGGAAGGGAAGGGTAAAAGCCAGAGCGTCAGGACTGTATGAGGAACAGGATATAAAAGGCAACAGAGGCTTGAGGAGACACATCAGTCCTACTGCCACAACTCTCAGAGATGGTTGCTGCTACTGGGCTCTCTCTCTCTCTCTCTCTCTCTCTCTCTCTCTCTCTCTCTCTCTCTCTCTCTCTCTCTCTCTCTCTCTCTCTCTCTCTCTCTCTCTCTCTCTCTCTCTCTCTCTCTCTGTGCTCTCTGATCTGCTCTCTCTCTCTCTCTCTCTCTCTCTCTCTCTCTCTCTCTCTGTGCTCTCTGATCTGCTCTCTCTCTCTCTCTCCCTCCACGCACTCACCATCTCTCTTTTCTGCTCTTTCTCTCTCTCTCTGTGCTCTCTGATCTGCTCTCTCTCTCTCCCTCCCTCCACGCACTCACCATCTCTCTTTTCTGCTCTTTCTCTCTCTCTGTGCTCTCTGATCTGCTCTCTCTCTCTCTCCCTCCACGCACTCACCATCTCTCTTTTCTGCTCTTTCTCTCTCTCTCTGTGCTCTCTGATCTGCTCTCTCTCTCTCTCCCTCCACGCACTCACCATCTCTATTTTCTGCTCTTTCTCTCTCTCTCTGTGCTCTCTGATCTGCTCTCTCTCTCTCTCCCTCCCTCCACTCACCATCTCTCTTTCCTGCTCTCTCTCCACTCTCTCCGGTCTTTCTCTTTCAGTTTCTTCTTCCTCTCTCCTCTCCGCTGGCACTTGTCCTCTCTCCTCTCCGCTGGCACTTGTCCTCTCTCCTCTCCGCTGGCACTTGTCCTCTCTCCTCTCCCCTGGCACTTGTCCTCTCTCTTCTCCCCTGGCACTTGTCCTCTCTCCTCTCCCCTGGCACTTGTCCTCTCTCCTCTCCCCTGGCACTTGTCCTCTCTCCTCTCCCCTGGCACTTGTCCTCTCTCCTCTCCCCTGGCACTTGTCCTCTCTCCTCTCCCCTGGCACTTGTCCTCTCTCCTCTCCCCTGGCACTTGTCTATCTTGTTCCTTCTTCCCCAGCTGCAGCAGAAGAACATATTTACTCTAACAGAACTTCACTTCTGCTCAGAAGCTTGGACCTGTACAGAGGGAGGTGTATGGATAACAACAGGTGTGTCTGGATTCCCTGTGGGGCGACCGAACAGACATAGAACACGTGTGGTGGAACACTTGTGTGGATGGTGGGAGGGGCCCCACCAGAGCGTGTGTGTGTGCTCCTGGAAGCTGCAGGTGTGTGTTACTGGAAGACTGAGAGGGACCTGTCGATAATTCTTGAAATTGGAACACTTGTGTGGATGGTGGGAGGGGCCCCACCAGAGTGTGTGTGTGTGTTCCTGGAAGCTGCAGGTGTGTGTTACTGGAAGACTGAGAAGGACCTGCCGACAATTCTTGAAATTGTGGACACTTGCTGCATACACACACACGTGTACACACACATTCACCGTTGACAGGACTGTGGCTGTCAGAGCAGAAAGAAAATATGGTTGGTGTTGAACGGGACATGCTGTTACAGCATTAGGACCAGGAAGAGTCTAGAAGAAGTGGTGGAGGGACTAGAAGATTTAAAGACACCTTCCCGGGAGAACAGAGATGGGACTGACAGGAAGTGAGTGTTCATTTTAACCTTTGTTTAATCATGCTGCTGGTTTGACATATTTGTTATCAGAAAATGTTATTGTGGTCCTGAACCTCTTTTACGAGGGTTAGGGAGATTGTAACCTTATTTTCCAGATTCCTAGATGTGTGTGTGTTTGTGGTGAGTGATGCTGTTGAGTTCAGGTGCGTTCAAAGTTACGCACCTTTTCGGATTTACCATGCATTGAATATAATCACTTCATAAGGGAAAAAGTTCAACAATGATTTGGAAGGTTGTGTTTCTAAATCACTTACGTTTTCTATGTGGACTTGAGTCTTATTATGATCTAGAGCATTGATTCTCAGCTGGGGGGGTCAAATTTGGGTCGCGGAAGGTTTCCTTTTTAAAAATATAATTTAGTCTCTAAAAAAAAGAAATGTAGTATTTTGAATATAGAGCTATTAACAGCACTATTTAGCAGATTTGGTTGATTATGTGGTCTCAAACCAGTGAGCTTACTACCATTCTTCATCAATATAGCATTAAAAATAGCTTTCCAGATGGCATTTTGGCAAAAAGAAAATCACTGTGTGAATATTGGGTTGCGAATGAGACAACATGGTCCAATTTGGGTCCAGAGGCAAAACCAGTTGAGAACCACCGATCTAGAGGACATGTCATGTAGATGGTAGTGGTGCTGAATGGTGCTGACAATATAGGACAGTATAGGATCATATTGCCGAGGACAGGGACGATCTGTTCACTTGGGGATTGTTTCTGATCAAATCAGACACTTTTAGAGATTGTTGTCTTGACAACCAAACAGCCTTTCAGGAAGTGAAATATACAGTACTTTTGTCCTGTATATTATACTATAGATGTGAACAGGTGAAGCTTCCATCATACAGTACTTTAGTCCTGTATATTATACTATTGTTTACAATATCATAAAAGACTGGCAACCAGGAAGTCTTTAACATCAACACCAAAGACAGTTTCCTAAACCTCAGTGTGTTGTCAGTGGCGAAGTATACACCTTGTCTGGGCTATGTAACTCTCTCAGGTGTCTGTAACTCACTCTAGGTTGTCCATGTGTGACTAAACTAAGTTGAGCAGTTAGGAAATCTCTTGCTGCTGTTGCTAAGTTACCAAACAGTAAAATTAAATAAAAAACAGACACATCAGTACTGCAGTAGCTACAGCTGTATTATGTAGCCTCATTAGAAACAAAATAATATTTTCTCAGAATACACTCACAGACTTGCAGGTGAATTGTCAGTTGAAAGCTACAGGACACAAAGGACAGATCATTGAGCAAAGTAGCCAGAGCCAGGCAGAAAGAGAAAGGGAGAGTGATATTGATTCTGAGACTATCCTGATAGATCTCAGCCTTCTACATGGGTTCAGAGGAAGAATGGAGGGATATACTGTAGATGGAGGAGGAGCGGAAAGGAGAGAAACGGGTGCTGGGATGAGAGCAGGTAAAGCAGTTTAGGGAGGTCATCTTTGTCTGAAGAGAGAGGTCATCTTTGTCTTGAGGGAGAAAAACAAATCAAAGAGATAACATGAAACTATGCTAGGGATAAAACCTGGCCTGAGTGAATGAACATCCAGACATAGGATCAAATAAAAATCAAAGAGAAGACTAGAGTGAGGTTGGCCCACTCACATGATGATGCTTCCATATGCTCTGAGAAGGTATCCCTGGATAGTAGTCTCAGTGAGGTAGGTTTGTGTGTGTTCCCTTCCATAAAAGTCTATTAACCTGTGCCCAGTTGTTTTCCCTTCACCAAAGCCTTTCTGATATCCGGCAGGTAGTTGTGACTATGTCTCAAAGTGAATCATGGAGTGGTTGCGACCAGAAGCTCTTGGTTGCCATCAGCTGGCGAGACAGGGAGAGTCCTGCCTTCCTGTCAATACTGTGAAGCCTACTGTCAACTCATGCAACGGCTTCAGAAATTCCCACTGAATGTCCACTATATGTTTTTCACACCCTGATCCATTAGCCTACATCTTCCTAATCAACTAGGCTCTTTGATTTGTCTGACTTGGTATTTTTGGAGTTGATATCTGAGTTGATAATGTTTAGGCAGTGCTTTCAGCTTCTCGTCACTAGATGGCAGTGTTGCCTAAGGAATCTCAGCTTCCTTTGCGTCCTGCTGAAACCTACACATCCAGTAGTGTTTTAATCCAAAAATTCCAGGATTCTAGAAAAAAAAGATGCACCTGTGACTAGTGGCCTCTAGATGTCACCTGAGCTCTGTGAGAAAACAGCACGCATCAACCTTCCATTGGTGGGCAAGGCTTCACTGTTGTAGACAGATGAAGGCCCAATGTTGACGAAAATACACTGTTAGTAGCCTAGACTGTAGTTCAGTGTTTTTAAAAGAGGTATATTTGACGGAAAATCTTAACATTCTGGCTACCCCATAATGAACTATTTGAATAGATATTATAACAAATGATTTGTAAACAAATTATATATTTGAAATGTAGCAAACAGGCCAGGGTCGGGTTCAATTCAATTTCAATTCCAGTCAATTCAGAAAGTAAACCAAATTCAAATTCCAAATGTTCATCATTGAAGAGAATTGGAATTGAAATGTCATTTTCTGAATTGACTGGAATTGAAATGGAATTGACCCCAACTCTGAAACAGGCCTTAGTTAGCAAAATATAAAAAATACCTTTGTAAAAAGGTACTATGTGTTTAGAACTCTTAGGGTTACTTCATTTTAGCCTTGTCAATAACTTCAGAAATACTTTTACTTCTCCCTCTGCAATGAATAAAGTTATTAGCCTTCCCTCTCTGTCTCTAATGATTTAACTGATAGTGCCATTAAAGAGCTTCAGTTGTATCCTTCAATATCAGCAACAACTTAAAAAACACAAGCAACATGGTGCCTTTAGTATCGAAGTGCTTCTCATGCTAACAGTGTGAACAAAAATCTATTTTCAGAATTCAACCAGAATTGCCTGCTATCAATGCAGGTAAGCAATGTTTGTGGCCGTCGAGTGCGACATTCATTCATTGTGCATAAATGTATAACCGGGCTTGGCGATTACAGGCAACAAGGTTCACAACAGGTTTTGGGTGCTTTTTGCAGCCACAAGCTGTACACAAAGATCCACATTTTCCTCCACCTCCATTTAACTCTGACCCCAAGACATGAGGGGTGCTCGGAGTCCGCCGTTATATTTTTTGAATAGCCATTCCGTGACGCATTTACCAAACCACTGGCTCTCTAATGGTGGACCCCAGCGGGAATAAATGGTGCATTTCTTTTAGTGCAATTATCCCTGTGGATTTACCTCCTACTCCTCTCCTCCGGGGCCACGCAGGCCTGTTCTCCACTCCTCTCCTCCACTCCTCCTCACACAATCAGCTTGTCCTGGGGCCTGCAGGCAGCCTGGGCTTTTTATGTACAGTCCCTACTCTCCAGCCCTACTTCCTCCAGGTCTGTGAAAAAGTCACCAAAACAAAGATGTACTGGCTTGAAGCTTGAGTGCGGTTCCTCTGCCACTTGGGAGTTTTCTGAGCTGACGGCCCGCCTAGGCTTTCTGTCTTTTGGCCTGGTTGTTGAGTGCCCTGGCTAAACCTGGCAGCTACAAAGAGAAGGGGAGAAACAGAGAAAGGTGTTTCTCTAAAAGTTGTGTCCAACGGCTGGGCAGCTCTGACTTCCTGTCACTCAGGGAGATGGAAGGTGACTCATCAGGGTTAGAGCTCAAAGCCTGTTGCCATGGCAGCCCCCCACCCCACCCCACCCCAGCAGGTGCCCAAATGTAAATTACTTTCTTACTCACTCTAGAAGACTGGCAAAGCAGGGAGTATTAGATTGTTTGCATTTTGGGGAGACATTGCATAATCTTGTACACGGTCTTGTGTACACTTTTAAGTCATTTTAAACCACATAATTTAATTTCTTTAATCCTATGCTCTTTAAAATAAAATCTCAGATAATTCTTATACTTTTATACAGGTGGAGTATAGAGAGAATGTACATCAGGAAGATTGACTGTAATTCCAAACCATCAACATTAATTTGGATATTTAGTCTATTACTTGAGCTCCCCTGTATGAGGAAACTAAGTAGCTAGGTCTTTGGATGTAAGTGCATTAAAGAAGATATTTAATCAGGGTAATGGTCAGCCCTATTATATGGATTTGGAGGAAACGTATATTGTTTGCATTAGCGAAGGAATATTGAGTGCCATTTCCTATTTGCCACAATCTATTTGACATTGAGAATTGAGCTGTGCAGGTGATGGACAGAATGTAAATGACATATGGGAATAGTAGCAGGGATTACAACTGAAATGAATCCATATGCTTGTCTGTCTTGCACTTAATATGAATGAAGTCAGATTGGGGCTGGTTTGAGGCAAACGTTTAGCTGTTGTTAGGGTTGGTAATGGGGAACCTCTGCACTTGACTTAATATGCTGCTATTTGTAACTTCTAAATTATTACTTCTGGACCTAGCAATATGAACATTTTATATATGTTTTATTCATTTTGTTGCCTAAATGTCATATATACACAACTAACAATTTTGCTGTTCACCAAGCACAATTTTGACAATTTACCCCATGCTGTGGCTGGTCTCTCTTTTTCTCTCTCTCTCTCTTGCACACGCACACACACACACACACACACACACACACACACACACACACACACACACACACACACACACACACACAGCAAAGGCTGAACAAAACAGAAATGAAAAAAGGAATTGACTGTTTACTGGTCCTACTGTAGTTATTATTATCAACATGTCAACAGAGAGTTTCTAACCATTTCTCTCCCCTCTATGATTAGACATTGTGACAGGGAATTTGTTAATCCATTAATTGGGATGTAAAAGCATTTTCAACATCTAAGTTGTGCACCATATATTTTCTAAAAGATGCATGTAAATCGTATAAAGTAAACCCTTTTGTTTGCCATTGATGGTAGGGCTTTCACTATACACCCGCTAAAGCCTGTCTGGAGCAGCCGATGGCATACAGCTGTATTATTATCCCTGAAGAGTGTTATTTCCCTGTCATGCCCTGATGGCAACTTGCCAACAAATGTGACAGAATAAGATCTTCCTCCAGCACTGAGTTGTCTGAGAGGGAGCAGGGAGAAGCCTGGGTTCTACAATCAACAATTAAGTGATATTCTATCGACATCCACTCACAGAGACACAACCAAAAACCATCTGAAATGTTACTATATAATGCTACTGTATTTTATCATGTATTTGTATTTTTAGGTATTCATATTTTGTATTATATATGATATATTATGTATGTTAGGCAGTGACTTGGGGCCAATTCTATAGTGTTTACACCTATGAAACGTTTAGCTTCTATTGTCCAGAGCCAATTAAACATATTATTAATAAAAAAGAGTCACATATAGGATGAGACAACTAAATGAGATGTTATAATTAATATTATGAGTAGGCCTGTGTTTAATCTTTTGTCTTTGGATAAAATTAACACTTGTATGAATGGCATGGTTAGTGAATCTGTCCCTTCTGGTGGTAAATTGAGTCCTTCTCCCACCTAATGTAGTATCTTCATTTACTCCTAGCAAGAAGAAACCAAACAAAACCCAGTCATTGTGTGCTTGGTTCTGCAGCAGTACAATCCTCCAATGACTTCTTCCTTCAAATTGGAGATGTTGGAGATGGGGAAAGTGCAGCATTGAGATGCAAGTTTAATTAAGATAATCATCTAAACAAATTAAACACAAACTCCTCCGCTCTAAATTACCTGTCCTTTAACTTGGTGCCGCACAACATCACAAGAAAGCCAACACTTCTTTGTGGAATTCAGGGAGCTATACATTCTTTGTGTCCACAGAAAGGCCTGATAACCAGTTCACAACAACCACTAAGGCATTTGATAGGCTAATGGGGAATAGTGTTCGCTGTACACCTTTGTAATTGGACATCATAAATCCTGAGAAGGTGAAGGGACGGAACAAAAGCCTGTTTTTGTCTGTGTGTCTCAGCCACTGCACTCCTCGTATATCCTGTTGCCTGTGAATAGGGGCTATCTGAATGGGCCATATATATGTTACAATGTGAGATGCATGGTCATTGGCCCCTGGGCATTGATCGTCGCGTTCCTCGCTGCCCTGGCTCTTGACCAGGAAATAGGCAAAGCAATCGGCGTGGCGATAACATAAGGCTCGGGTCTTATCATGATCCTTCATGTAGGTTATGCTGTCAGCCACCATTAACCTTGCCTTTGTTATCTGCACACTGGTGATTAGCTCAAAGCCCTTAAAGATCCATTGATGGGGTGGGGCCCATAGAAATAGAATGGCTAGAGAGGACAATAGCTAGAATATCCACATGATTTTTCACGATATAACTCAATATGGCGTCACGATAGAATTAGTCACTGGAGTCTCATTCTGCAAATGCCAATTGGGAAAAAAATAATTGAGAATCGCACTCTTTTGTTTTGGTTGTCTTCAGCCAGTCTTATTGCTATGAACATTGTTAGCAAATGACCAGACCCTTTAGTAATAGCATATTGCTTTGAATTGGACTGTCTGTTCTAGGGTTACACAATTCTGATAACGTTCCCAAAGTTCCCAGGTTTTCCAGATATTCTCTTTGGAGGATTCCGGATATCCTGCTTATTCCCTTCTGATTCCGGGAATGTACAAACAGGAATTTCTATAAAACCTGGGAATTTTGGGAAAGTTACCAGCATTTTGCAACCCTAGACTGTGAAGTCTATTTCTATGGTGTGACGCTCCCTTTTCAAAGCCAGATGGGGTATGATGGGGTCTGCTGTACGTTATTGGACAGGAGCAGGGAGGTCTGCTGAGGTGAAGATGCAGGGAGATAGTGTTATAAAGCAGGTCATAAAACTGCCCGTTTGTCATTTCTTTCAGAGGGACGTCAATGTGCTGACACTAATTAATGTAGAACCCCAGCTTTACTCTACAGAAACTGATGGAATAGAACCCCAGCTTTACTTTACTCTACAGAAACTGATGGAATAGAACCCCAGCTTTACTTTACTCTACAGAAACTGATGGAATAGAACCCCAGCTTTACTTTACTCTACAGTAACTGATGGAATAGAACCCCATCTTTACTTTACTCTACAGTAACTGATGGAATAGAACCCCAGCTTTACTTTACTCTACAGTAACTGATGGAATAGAACCCCAGCTTTACTTTACTCTACAGAAACTGATGGAATAGAACCCCAGCTTTACTTTACTCTACAGTAACTGATGGAATAGAACCCCAGCTTTACTTTACTCTACAGTAACTGATGGAATAGAACCCCAGCTTTACTTTACTCTACAGTAACTGATGGAATAGAACCCCAGCTTTACTTTACTCTACAGTAACTGATGGAATAGAACCCCAGCTTTACTTTACTCTACAGTAACTGATGGAATAGAACCCCAGCTTTACTTTACTCTACAGTAACTGATGGAATAGAACCCCAGCTTTACTTTACTCTACAGTAACTGATGGAATAGAACCTCAGCTTTACTTTACTCTACAGTAACTGATGGAATAGAACCTCAGCTTTACTTTACTCTACAGTAACTGATGGAATAGAACCCCAGCTTTACTTTACTCTACAGTAACTGATGGGATACAAAGACCTCACTCGCTTACTATTATAGTTTCTAAAACCTCATTCACATAATTGTAAATGACCCAATGTTTTAACTTGTAACCATTCACACTGTACTATTCTGATGTGTGAATAGCAGTTTGTGTTGTTTTTTTAATAGTCAGTACAACAAGGTCACTTTGACAGTCTTTGGAAAGGGTTTTACATGGAACCCAAAATGGTTCTACCTGGAACCAAAAGGGTTCTACCTGGAACCAAAAAGGGTTATTTAAAGGGTTCTCCAATGGGGACAGCCGAATAACCCTTTTTGGTTCTAGATAGCACCTTTTTTCTAAGAGTGTAGGCCGACACACCAGTGGAGGCTGCTGAGGGGAGGACGGCTCATAATAATGGCTGGAACGGAACAAATGGAAACCATGTGTTTAATGTATTTGATACCGTTCCACTAATTCCGCTCCAGCCATTACCATGAGCCCGTCCTCCCCAATTAAGGTGCCACCAACCTCCTGTGCTACACACATGTACACATGCACACACACACACACACACACACACACACACACACACACACACACACACACACACACACACACACAAACACTCCCACGCGATCGCCAGGCCAGGCAGAAAAAGTAAACCACAACAACCTCATACACTCTCCCTCTCACTCTAACTCTCACTCTCCCTCTCACTCTAACTCTCACCTAAGCTGTACCAATATTTGTGTAGCGCCCATCAGGTATTTGAGCAAGTCCTTCTGGGCCCCTCCACAGATGGATAAGCACTCGCGGTGAACAGCTCTCGTAGTAAGTGGGAAATGCCCTGTTATCACCTGACCTGAGAAGGGATCAATAGTAGTTAGTGTGGGTTTGATAATTGCAGCTGTTAGACACAAGTGCTAGTCCACCTCTCCATCGAGTGACTCCTATCACCTTGTGACTAGTCATTAGTGAATGGACCACGCCTGGGGCTTTGGGAGAGGGTTGTGGATTGGGCAGTGGTGGAAAAAGTATCCAATTGTCATACTTGAGTAAAAGTAAAGATATCTTAATAGAAAATGACTAAAGTAAAAGTGAAAGTCACTCAGTAAAATATTACTTGAGTAAAAGTCTAAAAGTATTTGGTTTTAAATATACTTAAGTATGAAAAGTAGATGTAATTGCAAAAATATACTTAAGTATCAAAAGTAAAAGTACAAGTATAAATAATTTTAAATTGTTTATACTAAGCAAACCAGAAGGCACAATTTATTTTATTTTTTACGGATAACCAGGGGCATACTCCAACACTCAGAAATAATTTACAAACAAAGCATTTGCATTTAGTGAGTCTGCCAGATCAGAGGCAGTAGGGATGACCAGGGATGTTCTCTTGATACATTTGTGAATTGGACCATTTTCCTGATCTGCTAAGCATAAAAAATTTAACAATTACTTTTGGATGTCAGGGGAAATGTATGGAGTAAAAAGTACATTCTTTTTTTTAGGAATGTAGTGAAGTAAAAGTAGTTAAAAATATAAATAGTAAAGTACAGATACCCCCCAAAATTACTTAAGTAGTACTTTCAAGTATTTTTACTTAAGTACTTTACAACACTGGGTTTGGGATTTGAAAGCTCACTCTGTATTGAACTGATAAATGTCAACGGACATACAGTGGGGAGAACAAGTATTTGATACACTGCCGATTTTGCAGGTTTTCCTAGTTACAAAGCATGTAGAGGTCTGTAATTTTTTATCATAGGTACACTTCAACTGTGAGAGGCGGAATCTAAAACAAAAATCCAGAAAATCACATTGTATGATTTTTAAGTAATTAATTTGCATTTTATTGCATGACATAAGTATTTGATCACCTACCAACCAGTAAGAATTCCGGCTCTCACAGACCTGTTAGTTTTTCTTTAAGAAGCCCTCCGGTTCTCCACTCATTACCTGTATTAACTGCACCTGTTTGAACTCGTTACCTGTATAAAAGACACATGTCCACACACTCAATCAAACAGACTCCAACCTCTCCACAATGGCCAAGACCAGAGAGCTGTGTAAGGACATCAGGGATAAAATGGTAGACCTGCACAAGGCTGGGATGGGCTACAGGACAATAGGCAAGCAGCTTGGTGAGAAGGCAACAACTGTTGGTGCAATTATTAGAAAATGGAAGAAGTTCAAGATGACGGTCAATCACCCTCGGTCTGGGGCTCCATGCAAGATCTCACCTCGTGGGGCATCAATGATCATGAGGAAGGTGAGGGATCAGCCCAGAACTACATGGCAGGACCTGGTCAATGACCTGAAGAGAGCTGGGACCACAGTCTCAAAGAAAACCATTAGTAACACACTACGCCGTCATGGATTAAAATCCTGCAGCGCACGCAAGGTCCCCCTGCTCAAGCCAGCGCATGTCCAGGCCCGTCTGAAGTTTGCCAATGACCATCTGGATGATCCAGAGGAGGAATGGGAGAAGGTCATGTGGTCTGATGAGACAAAAATAGAGCTTTTTGGTCTAAACTCCACTCGCCGTGTTTGGAGGAAGAAGAAGGATGAGTACAACCCCAAGAACACCATCCCAACCGTGAAGCATGGAGGTGGAAACATCATTCTTTGGGGATGCTTTTCTGCAAAGGGGACAGGACGACTGCACCGTATTGAGGGGAGGATGGATGGGGCCATGTATCGCGAGATCTTGGCCAACAACCTCCTTCCCTCAGTAAGAGCATTGAAGATGGGTCGTGGCTGGGTCTTCCAGCATGACAACAACCTGAAACACACAGCCAGGGCAACTAAGGAGTGGCTCCGTAAGAAGCATCTCCAGTGGCGCAGTGGTCTAAGGCACTGAGTGTCTAAGGCACTGAGTGGCGCAGTGGTCTAAGGCACTGCATCGCAGTGCTAACTGTGCCACTAGAGATCCTGGTTCGAATCCAGGCTCTGTCGCAGCCGGCCGCGACCGGGAAACTCATGGGCGGCGCACAATTGGCCCAGCGTCGTCCAGGGTAGGGGAGGGAATGGCCGGCAGGGATGTAGCTCAGTTGATAGAGCATGGCGTTTGCAACGCCAGGGTTGTGGGTTCGATTCCCACGGGGGGCCAGTATAAAAAAATATGCATTCACTAACTGTAAGTCGCTCTGGATAAGAGCGTCTGCTAAATGACTAAAATGTAAATGTAAAATGTCCTGGAGTGGCCTAGCCAGTCTCCAGACCTGAACCCAATAGAAAATCTTTGGAGGGAGCTGAAAGTCCGTATTGCCCAGCGACAGCCCCGAAACCTGAAGGTCTGTATGGAGGAGTGGGCCAAAATCCCCGCTGCAGTGTGTGCAAACCTGGTCAAGACCTACAGGAAACGTATGATCTCTGTAATTGCAAACAAAGGTTTCTGTACCAAATATTAAGTTATTTATTATTATTATTTTTTTATTATTTTTTTTTGGTTATTTAGCAGACGCTCTTATCCAGAGCGACTTACAGGAGCAATTAGGGTTAAGTGCCTTGCTCAAGGGCACATCGACAGATTTTTCACCTCTGCTTTTCTGATGTATCAAATACTTATGTCATGCAATAAAATGCAAATTAATTACTTAAAAATCATACAATGTGATTTTCTGGATTTTTGTTTTAGATTCCTTCTCTCACAGTTGAAGTGTACCTATGATAACAATTACAGACCTCTACATGCTTTGTAAGTAGGAAAACCTGCAAAATCGGCAGTGTATCAAATACTTGTTCTCCCCACTGTATTTATATCTGGGGTTCCAGAAGTGATACAGTCTAACCAAGGTAGGGAGTTTGTATCCCCCAGAATCCCATGCTTCAAGATACTTTAATACATCCAGCTCAGGGAGTCAAGAAAATCCACAGTGTCTTTTTAGAAACAGCTAGCTGAAAACATGTACTGTGTTTCTGTGTCTGTGTGTATGTATAGTTGGGGTGATTTGGTGACGCTTGTGAGAGGAGTTGTCAGACAGAAGAAGGAGATCACAGCGTTTGAGGGAGGGATTACACATCTGAAAAGACCTGTTTTAATAGTATTTCACCCATGGCAGGTTTTATTTGAATGCGGATGAATTTGGATTAACGTTGGATAAGGAAGTGATTGTGTGCGTGTGTGTGTGTGGCCTGAGGGCTTGAGGAGAAGCTGTATAATGAAACAGTTCATCTGAATGCTTATAGGTAGCGCTTCAGTTATGCCTTCAATAATGTTTCCTACTGGTCTATAATGATTATGTATTCATTGTTGGACTATCCTACACAGTATATGGAAGTAGCCATGTGTTTTACTTCATAGGAATCACTGTCTGTCACTACTCTGACTTCTTGATGGTGTATGCAAGTGTGTGTGTGCATGGCTGTGTGCAGTGTGTGCATATTTGTTTTTGTGTGTGTGCAGATGTAGAGGAAGACACATTTGTGTTTAAAAAGGGTGTTGGCAAATTAGGCTTCCTTGTGTGTTTTCTTTAAATCAGGAAACAGGATGAATATGGCTTTGATTGGCAGGATCTGGTAAGATAACATATCATACACCATAGTGTCAGCTGTCTTTCCAAGATCACGGCAGGGGGCAAAGTGTGTATGTGTGTGATTGTGGCATGTGTGTGTGTGTTAGATGAATCAGAACCCCATGATGGCGCTTCCGTCCTCTGAAAGGCTTTTGGGTTCACTCTGTAAATTATTCTGAAGAGTGACATTACCAACGTATCATGTCCCATGATAATCAGACAGGATATCACAAACGCTGAAATGTTTGCACGTCTTCCCCAGCAGCTCTCTCAGGTGAAATGCCAAATCTCTCTCACACACACACACACACACACACACACACACACACACACACACACACACACACACACACACACACACACACACACCAGATGTAGTCTTGTTTTCTCTCTAAAAACTCCCCCTCTCTCCTCCTCTCCTCTCCTCGCCTCTCCTCTCCTCTCCTCTCCTCTCCTCTGCTACCTAAATTCTCACTCTGCAATTAAAAAGGGAAAGAAAAACAACTCTGCCTGCCTTGCAAGTGTTACTTATCATATTAATTAAAATCTGGTGACACAATGACGAGAGCAGCTGTGGAGGAAAGCGAGGGAAATTAACAAACGTTTGATATGTTGTGTTGCTAATGTGACACGTATTATACAGGTCAGAGAAAAACAAAGAGCGAGCCCCAATATGCTAATGCTGCTGAGAGGACCCAGGCAGTTGGAGAGAGGGGACGAGGGGGAGAGAGAGGGGGGGGGAAAGAGAGGAGAGAGAGAGAGAGAGAGAGAGAGAGAGAGAGAGAGAGAGAGAGAGAGAGAGAGAGAGAGAGAGAGAGAGAGAGAGAGAGAGAGAGAGAGAGAGAGAGACAGACAGACAGACAGACAGACAGACAGACAGGCAGGCAGGCAGGCAGGCAGGCAGGCAGGCAGGCAGGCAGGCAGGCAGGCAGGCAGGCTTCCTGCTCGATAGCAAGGAGAGAATCCCTCAAATCGACTCGGGTCATGTGACCTCTTAATGGCAGACTGGGTTGGATGAAGTCAAGCGTTGGTTTGACAGACTGACAGGCAGGACATTAATGTAGATATCCAGACCTAGCGAGACTTCAGGATTTAGGATTGAGAGGAACGGGGTATGGATGAGGTTGGGAAGGTCAGGGTAAACGGTGAACGCACGGCCCCCACTCTCACCCTGACACGAGAGGCAAAGGCCAGAAGACAAAGAGAGAAAGAGGTGGAGGAGAGAGGAGGAGAGAGGAGAGGGCCTTGGATATGAGGCTTGGCTCAGAGGTCAGAACAGAGGTGATTCAATTCCATTATTTCCCTTCAGGAAGATTGTGTTCCAAGCCTTGTGTTGCCACATCAATCCAGAAATCAGGGAGACACGGGAGGAAATAGCACAATGTACACACTAGTGGAAATGAGCAGCGTGTGAGTGAGTGCACACCTTTGTTTGTCTGTTGTGAAAGGTTTGTGTTTGTGTGTGTACGTACAAACTGCACATAGCAACACATAGTTGTCTTTGTGGATATTTAACTTATTTTTTAAGGAAGGCTTTCTTATTTGTTATTACTGTCCTCACACATGTATTTCTTATTTCTTGTTTGTTTCTTTTATATCATTTTTAACTATGCAAATCAATAAACCATCACAGCTGGGACATGCCTGAGTAGCTTAACAGACACAAATGGGCATTTTATGTATTCACCATACCAGAAAGTCTCAACTGATCACATGTGATGTCAGATTCTGTACCTCAGCCTGAAGAAGTTGAGTTGAAATGTTTTAGGTGCTGCTTTCCAAATGCAAGTGTAGGATTATTTTATGAGAGATGTCATTATTTCTTAAGTCTCTGTTGTGTAGTTCTAAAATAAAGTGAATCCGTTGAATTGTAATGCTAACTGATTATCTACCTAGCAACTACCTTGCTCTATTCTGATTGGTCAGGTGTTTGTTAATTGTTGGAAAAGAACAGGAAGTAGTTGAGTTGATGTACGGCTGTAAGTGTAGTCAGTTAAATCTGCTATAGAATAATCTGTCTCCAGCCAGTGTTTGTCAACATAGAGAGTAATCCATCCATCATCTAAAGAACCCTCAAACTACACAAGTAAAGCCAATCTGTTTTTCTGACGTTTCACTGCCTGTTTGAGGTGAGTACACTACAGAATTCTGGTAAATGTATACTTTTAACTGCAAGGTTTCTCCACCATTGACGTTGCATTGATGTCAGACCTGAACCTTGATAGGCTAAGTGTTTCTCTGAGTGAGTTGGCTGGCCAACCTCAGACCCCCTCCAAGGGTTTGATAAGTCATCTATGTGATGTAATAATGACTAATGATGATGGGACAAGGTGGAGGAGTGAGAGGAGAGGGGGGTGAGAGGAGGAGGAGTGGGAGAAGAGGGGGATGATGAGAGGACGGAGAGCAGGGGTGAGTGGCAGTGAGTGACATGGTCTATGATTACAGGTCTATTAGGAGGAGGGTGTGTGTGTGTGTGTGTGTGTGTGTGTGTGTGTGTGTGTGTGTGTGTGTGTGTGTGTGTGTGTGTGTGTGTGTGTGTGTGCGTGTGCGTGTGTGTGCGTGTGTGCGTGCGAGAAAGATATGTGTGTGTTTTGTGTTGGACTGTGTATGGATGGATGCATGACAAAAAGGAGAATACTAAACGACTGTAATAATGAATCTGAATCCTGTTGGATAAATGTTCAACGTCCTCCGGGTATTGGACTTTAAACTTATACACACAATGCTGTCAAAACCCAGCACTGTTGTTGTTGTTGTTCTTCTGTTGTAGATGGAGTATTATGTATGGTAAATAAAAACAGAGAGAGACTACTGTAGACCTGATCACTGATTCAAGGCCTCCAGGTTTGCATTCATCTGGTTTCTCCTTCATCATGCCTGAGACACAATAGTCACTGAAAGGCTTATATTGTACAGACAATGATATATCATCTGGACTGTTTGTTGTTGTCAGTATGTATGAAGCTGAGCTTGTTCTGGGAAGGCCTATGCATGTGTAAAGGACATCACGCTGCTTGCTTAGCGAACACCGCTTCCTCCTGATTCGGCTCAAACCAAGGCACGAACCCAGGACCTCTGCTTTGCTAGCACACGTGACCGCTTTGCTGAAGCGTCTTACCAGTCGCGCCATGTGAGAAGTTAGCTATTTGGTGGCGCAAGTGGGGACACTTCAGGCTGAGGAGTAAGTTTCACACATCCCCATGCTACACATGCAGGGAAATCCAGAAAGTGGCCATTACGCAAGTTTAGTAGTTTTTTTGGTGGGGTGGGTTTTGGCAATGCCTACTACTATCAGTCATGTCCAAACCCAAAGCTTTTTAAAGTGTGGTGGCCAACCGAAACCTTTTACCTTTTCACGTAATAAAGTGAAAACATGTTTGATGCCACACAGCACCAACCTAAACCAGTGGCAAGTAGATGATGGCTGTCTGTCTTTCTGCACCATTTGGACATTGGCCGGGCCTGGGGCTGCTTAGCAACGACAGCCTGAGACTGAGCAGAGGAGATGATAAATGACTTTAGGATGGATCATATTCATTAAGCTCTAAGTGAGTCACATTTAACCTGCCTTACAGGAATCAATTACCCTGCTATCAGCAGGCCAGGAGCCTGGGGGAGAGAGGAAGGCTGGGGAGGAGACAGGGGGAAGGGGAGGCAGAGGGGAGGCTGGGGGAGACGCATGTGGGGAGGACGCTCCACCCTCCTCCATCAGGGAAGCAGGGAACAAGGGAAGGAGGGCTTTTCAAATAGGAGGTAAATAACTGGAGAGGAGTCCATCCCACAGGGCCTCCTCACGCTGTCTCTCTCACTCTCGTTCTGTCTCTGTTATTCATTGGGCTGAAGGCAGTGTCAGTGGAACAGTCCCAGGCCATCTGGTGCCAGCACCTTGTTTACTCGATCACAGCACAATATTTACCCAGGCTCCCAGCATCCCCCTGGGGCCAGTCATGGTGGTGGGAGGGGGTGGGGCTCTGTGCCAGGGCATGGGGGTGATTGGAGGAGGAGTATGACAGGAGGGGGAAGGGAGGAGGTTGGGAGTCGTTCATTTTAAAGGTGCATTTCATCAGGCCAATTAATTTACAAGCACCTGTTTAATCACTGGAAGCAGTGTGTGTGTGTGTGTGTTTACCCCCCTCTCCTGCC
>NW_028160892.1:0-54207 GCF_964263955.1 Coregonus lavaretus
GCTCTGATAGACATGAGTCTAGCAGCATCTCTCCATGGTAGCCTATGATCTCTCTCTCCCTCTGCTCTGATAGACATGAGTCTAGCAGCATCTCTCCATGGTAGCCTATGATCTCTCTCTCCCTCTGCTCTGATAGACATGAGTCTAGCAGCATCTCTCCATGGTAGCCTATGATCTCTCTCTCCCTCTGCTCTGATAGACATGAGTCTAGCAGCATCTCATCTCTCCATGGTAGCCTATGATCTCTCTCTCCGGTCTGCTCTGATAGACATGAGTCTAGCAGCATCTCTCCATGGTAGCCTATGATCTCTCTCTCCCTCTGCTCTGATAGACATGAGTCTAGCAGCATCCATCTCTCCATGGTAGCCTATGATCTCTCTCTCCCTCTGCTCTGATAGACATGAGTCTAGCAGCATCTCATCTCTCCATGGTAGCCTATGATCTCTCTCTCCCTCTGCTCTGATAGACATGAGTCTAGCAGCATCTCTCCATGGTAGCCTATGATCTCTCTCTCCCTCTGCTCTGATAGACATGAGTCTAGCAGCATCTCATCTCTCCATGGTAGCCTATGATCTCTCTCTCCCTCTGCTCTGATAGACATGAGTCTGGCAGCATCTCTCCATGGTAGTCCTATGATCTCTCTCTCCCTCTGCTCTGATAGACATGAGTCTAGCAGCATCTCTCCATGGTAGCCTATGATCTCTCTCTCCCTCTGCTCTGATAGACATGAGTCTAGCAGCATCTCTCCATGGTAGCCTATGATCTCTCTCTCCCTCTGCTCTGATAGACATGAGTCTAGCAGCATCTCATCTCTCCATGGTAGCCTATGATCTCTCTCTCCCTCTGCTCTGACAGACATGAGTCTAGCAGCATCTCTCCATGGTAGCCTATGATCTCTCTCTCCCTCTGCTCTGATAGACATGAGTCTAGCAGCATCTCTCCATGGTAGCCTATGATCTCTCTCTCCCTTTGCTCTGATAGACATGAGTCTAGCAGCATCTCTCCATGGTAGCCTATGATCTCTCTCTCCCTCTGCTCTGATAGACATGAGTCTAGCAGCATCTCTCCATGGTAGCCTATGATCTCTCTCTCCCTCTGCTCTGATAGACATGAGTCTAGCAGCATCTCTCCATGGTAGCCTATGATCTCTCTCTCCCTCTGCTCTGATAGACATGAGTCTAGCAGCATCTCTCCATGGTAGCCTATGATCTCTCTCTCCCTCTGCTCTGATAGACATGAGTCTAGCAGCATCTCATCTCTCCATGGTAGCCTATGATCTCTCTCTCCCTCTGCTCTGATAGACATGATTCTAGCAGCATCTCTCCAGCGTAGCACTTCATCATTTATACAATCATAGCTGGGTTCTGGACTAACTTTATCATGATAAATTGAAATACATGTTATAGAATTACTGCTGTCGGTTCAGAAATACATGAAATAATTCAGAATAGCCTACCTCACCATGAGAAGGCCTATAATTTTGCCACAGATGATCAATTACTTATTTTAAAAAAATAGCCTTGCTGTGGATTGTATCCCAATAACAAGGAATAGCCTACAGTCGGGGAATAGCCTACAGTCGGGGAATAGCCTACAGTCGGGGAATAGCCTACAGTCGGGGAATAGCCTACAGTCGGGGAATAGCCTACAGTCGGGGAATAGCCTACAGTCAGGGAATAGCCTACAGTCGGGGAATAGCCTACAGTCAGGGAATAGCCTACAGTCGGGGAATAGCCTACAGTCAGGGAATAGCCTACAGTCGGGGAATAGCCTACAGTCAGGGAATAGCCTACAGTCGGGGAATAGCCTACAGTCGGGGAATAGCCTACAGTCGGGGAATAGCCTACAGTCGGGGAATAGCCTACAGTCGGGGAATAGCCTACAGTCGGGGAATAGCCTACAGTCAGGGAATAGCCTACAGTCGGGGAATAGCCTACAGTCAGGGAATAGCCTACAGTCGGGGAATAGCCTACAGTCGGGGAATAGCCTACAGTCGGGGAATAGCCTACAGTCGGGGAATAGCCTACAGTCAGGGAATAGCCTACAGTCGGGGAATAGCCTACAGTCAGGGAATAGCCTACAGTCGGGGAATAGCCTACAGTCAGGGAATAGCCTACAGTCGGGGAATAGCCTACAGTCGGGGAATAGCCTACAGTCGGGGAATAGCCTACAGTCGGGGAATAGCCTACAGTCGGGGAATAGCCTACAGTCGGGGAATAGCCTACAGTCGGGGAATAGCCTACAGTCGGGGAATAGCCTACAGTCGGGGAATAGCCTACAGTCGGGGAATAGCCTACAGTCGGGGAATAGCCTACAGTCGGGGAATAGCCTACAGTCGGGGAATAGCCTACAGTCTGGGAATAGCCTACAGTCGGGGAATAGCCTACAGTCGGGGAATAGCCTACAGTCGGGGAATAGCCTACAGTCGGGGAATAGCCTACAGTCGGGGAATAGCCTACAGTCGGGGAATAGCCTACAGTCGGGGAATAGCCTACAGTCGGGGAATAGCCTACAGTCAGGGAATAGCCTACAGTCGGGGAATAGCCTACAGTCGGGGAATAGCCTACAGTCGGGGAATAGCCTACAGTCGGGGAATAGCCTACAGTCGGGGAATAGCCTACAGTCGGGGAATAGCCTACAGTCGGGGAATAGCCTACAGTCAGGGAATAGCCTACAGTCGGGGAATAGCCTACAGTCGGGGAATAGCCTACAGTCAGGGAATAGCCTACAGTCGGGGAATAGCCTACAGTCGGGGAATAGCCTACAGTCGGGGAATAGCCTACAGTCGGGGAATAGCCTACAGTCGGGGAATAGCCTACAGTCGGGGAATAGCCTACAGTCGGGGAATAGCCTACAGTCGGGGAATAGCCTACAGTCGGGGAATAGCCTACAGTCGGGAACACGCAGCAAATCTGTCAGTGTAAAAACAGCACGCAGACAAAACAGGCCTTTCGCAATATTTCAAATACAATCGAGGAAAAAAGAGAAGACTATGCTGTAGGCTACCAATGTATTTGATCAACTTCCAAATATTGTTTTACAAAAGACAGAGAGAGACATGCTTTTGGCACGAGCGCATCAACAATCAACAGCGAGTCAGTGAAACTGCATAGCATTTTTAGGACTATAATGTCCTCCTCATATTGTAGTCTACAATATGTGTCTCCACACACCTAGGCTATTGATGGATTCAAAACAAGGTCATTTTTTATTGACCTCAGTTTGTCCCTAGGCTACTGAAAATGTTCCCCATGTGTGAAACTTCTGTAAGTGCCTCAAATCTACTTCTCTACGCAAATGCGATGTTATGCATGCAATGTTTTATTCGAAAGTTTATTTTTAAAAATACGTTCCGTTACCTCAGAGCTCCCCAGGTCACCCCAAGAGCTCACTTTTTGTTCCGGCACCTCCCGATTTACAAATGAAGCGCTGGCCTTAACATACTGTACAATAATAATATGTGTGAAATGAGTTCTGATTTAGAATGGGCCATTATCATGCAGCTGTCAGAACAGGAAAAGAATAAGACATTTCATCCATATGCACTTGAATAGCAAATGGAGAACGTTTTCCCCTCAGTTCATTCTCCTGTCAGCCAGTTAGGCTACTCCGGTTGTAAAGTGAAGTAATGTGCTTAATATGAGGAAAGTTGAGAAATAAATATGGTAGGCCTAGCCTATAGAAAGCTGAGTGAATCCTCCTCTTTTTAATAGAGGCCATCAAATTGCATTGAACAGCAAGAAATGTTGCTCAACAGGAACACTTATTTTATTCCGTGCATCAACCAGCCATGAGGAGCTGGCTCTCGTTGCGCAACAGGTGATCCTATTCTGCTCAAACTCTGAATGCCAGGGCTCTCACTCTCCCTAATTTCCCCCACGCGACCACACCCACCAACAAGGTCTGTCTCAGAGTGGACCCACCAACAAGGTCTGTCTCAGAGTGGACCCACCAACAAGGTCTGTCTCAGAGTGGACCCACCAACAAGGTCTGTCTCAGTGAGGACCTACCAACAAGGTCTGTCTCAGTGTGGACCTACCAACAAGGTCTGTCTCAGAGTGGACCTACCAACAAGGTCTGTCTCAGAGTGGACCTACCAACAAGGTCTGTCTCAGAGTGGACCTTCCAACAAGGTCTGTCTCAATGTGGACCTACCAACAAGGTCTGTCTCAGTGTGGACCTACCAACAAGGTCTGTCTCTGTCAACATCATCAAACAGAGATGAGGACCAAGGCGCAGCGTTGCAGGCAAACATACTCTTTATTAAGAGACACGATCAAAACAACAAACGATACGTGCCAGTTCACGGTCTACCATAAACAGACTAGAAACAAAATCCCACAAACACCAATGAAAAACAGACTGTATAAATATGGCTCCCAATCAGAGACAGCCAGCAACACCTGACACTCGTTGCCTCTGATTTGGAGCCACTCTGGCCAACATAGAAATAGCACCCATAGAAACAAAACACATTATCTACACACCCTGGCTCAACATAACAGTGTCCCCAGAGCCAGGGCGTGACAGTACCCCCCCCCTAAAGGCGCGGACTCCGACCGCGTCAACCAAATACCACAGGGGAGGGACCGGGTGGGCACTCCGCCTAGGCGGCGGATCCGGCTCCGGGCCTGATCCCCGCTCCCTCTCCAACCCCCCAAAGTACCCCTGGTCCGGTCTGGCCCCGCTGTCCGGAGCTGGACTGCACACTGATGGAGCGGATTGCTCTAGCTCCGGCGTAAAACATCTGACCAGTGCCGAACCAGGCACCAGTGGAACAGGCACGGGCCGTGCCGGACTGACGACGCCCACCACTGGCCTGGTGTGGAGAACAGGCACGGGCCGTGCTGGACTGACAACGCACACCACTGGCTTGGTGTGAGGAGCAGGAGTGAGCCGAACCGGGCTGACGAAACGCACCACTGACTTGGTGCGGGGAGCAGGAACGGGCCGAGCCGGGCTGACGAAGCGCACCACTGGCTTGGTGCGGGGAGCAGGAACGGGCCGAGCCGGGCTGACGAAGCGCACCCCTGGCTTGGTGCGGGGAGCAGGAACGGGCCGAGCCGGGCTGACGAAGCGCACCACTGACTTGGTGCGGGGAGCAGGAACGGGCCGAGCCGGGCTGACGAAGTGCACCACTGACTTGGTGCGGGGAGCAGGAACGGGCCGAGCCGGGCTGACGAAGCGCACCACTGACTTGGTGCGGGGAGCAGGAACGGGCCATGCCGGGCTGACGAGCGCACCACTGACTCTACACCGGGATCTGGAACGGGCCGGACCGGACTGGTAACACACCCCAGTACCTCTCGCCGTGCCTCTACACCTTCCATCCCCTCTTCGACCAGTGGCCCTCGTAACCTGGCGGCCTCCTCTGCCAACCCGCTGGACCGCTCTATCGCGGCCTCCTGCTGCCCCGACGTCGTGAGCCCCCCCCTAAACATTTTCTGGGGGTCTCTCCTCCCCGTGGGCCAGGCCTCTATAGTTCTCGCCCAACTCTCGCTCTTCTGCCTCCAACTCCCGCTATTCAGCTCCTCAATTGGCTTGACCCAGTCGAGGCTCTTCCTCCATTGTTCCCAAGTCCACTCTCTCTGCTCTTCACTCGGCTTGACCCAGTCGAGGCTGCCACGGAGATCTGCTAGGGATTTCCCTGGCGATGGCTCCTCGACTCGCTGCTTGGTCCAGTTGTGGTGGGATTTTCTGTCAACATCGTCAAACAGAGATGAGGACCAAGGCGCAGCGTTGCAGGCAAACATACTCTTTATTAAGAGACACGATCAAAACGACAAACGATACGTGCCAGTTCACGGTCTACCATAAACAGACTAGAAACAAAATCCCACAAACACCAATGAAAAACAGACTGTATAAATATGGCTCCCAATCAGAGACAGCCAGCAACACCTGACACTCATTGCCTCTGATTGGGAGCCACTCTGGCCAACATAGAAATAGCACCCATAGAAACAAAACACATAATCTACACACCCTGGCTCAACATAACAGTGTCCCCAGAGCCAGGGCATGACAGTCTCAGAGTGGACCCACCAACAAGGTCTGTCTCAGAGTGGACCCACCAACAAGGTCTGTCTCAGAGTGGACCCACCAACAAGGTCTGTCTCAGAGTGGACACACCAACAAGGTCTGTCTCAGAGTGGACCCACCAACAAGGTCTGTCTCAGAGTGGACCCACCAACAAGGTCTGTCTCAGAGTGGACCCACCAACAAGGTCTGTCTCAGAGTGGACCCACCAACAAGGTCTGTCTCAGAGTGGACCTACCAACAAGGTCTGTCTCAGAGTGGACCTACCAACAAGGTCTGTCTCAGAGTGGACCTACCAACAAGGTCTGTCTCAGAGTGGACCCACCAACAAGGTCTGTCTCAGAGTGGACCCACCAACAAGGTCTGTCTCAGAGTGGACCCACCAACAAGGTCTGTCTCAGAGTGGACCCACCAACAAGGTCTGTCTCAGAGTGGACCCACCAACAAGGTCTGTCTCAGAGTGGTTGGGAAATAAACTAAAAACAGACAGATGTATGTTTCTTGGACAACACTTGTTAGGGGTTTAAGTTTACATTTGAAGTTTAGTTTAAGCAGCGAAGCTGGTGAAACCCTATTGTATATGTTGGTGTTCATTATTCGGGGTTCAGAGGCCAAGCTGGTGAAAACGTATTGTACACTGAACACAAATATAAACGCAAAATGTAAAGTGTTGGTCCCATGTTTAACGAGCTAAAATATAAGATCCCAGAAATGTTCCATACACACAAAAAATGTATTTCTCTCAAATGTTCTGCACAAATTTGTTTACATCCCTGTAAGTGAGCATTTCTCCTTGGCCAAGATAATCCATCCACCTGACAGGTGTAGCATATCAGGAAGCTGATTAAACAGCAGGATCATTATACAGGTGCACCTTGTGCTGGGGACAATAAAAGGCCACTCTAAAATGTGCAGTTTTGTCACATAACACAATGCCACCGAAGTCTCATGTTTTGAGGGAGTGGGCAATTGGCATGCTGACTGCAGGAATGCAGAATACCGGGCAGATGGCAGACATCGTGTATAGCGTCGTGTGGCCGAGCGGTTTGCTGATGTCAACGTTGTGAACAGAGTGCCCCATTGTGGCGGTGGGGTTATGGTATGGGCAGGCATAAGCTACGGACAATGAACACAATTGCATTTTATCAAATGGCAATTTGAATGCACAGAGATACCGTGATGAGATCCTGAGGCCCATTGTCATGCCATTCATCCGCTGCCATCACCTCATGTTTCAGCATGGATCTGTGCACAATTCATGGACGCTGAAATGGTCCCAGTTCTGCCATGGCCTGTATACTCACCACATGTCACTCATTGAGCATGTTTGGGATGCTCTGGATCGATGTGTACGACCTGCATGTTCCAGTTCCCGCCAATATCCAGCAACTTTGCACAGCCATTAAAGAGGAGTGGGACAACATTTGACAGGCCACAATCAACAGCCTGATCAACTCTATGCGAAGGAGATGTGTCGTGCTGCATGAAGCAAATGGTGGTCACATCAGATGCTGACTGTTTTTCTGGTCCACCCACCTACTTTTTAAAGGTATCTGTAACCACCAGATGCATCTCCTGTGAGATGATATGGCCTAGGAGGGTGCAACCTTGCATGATGGTAAAGGGTCCAAGGCCACACCCTCCCATGACATCCCATGCCAATTGGCCAGATGGAGTTGCTATAACAAGTGATTGAAAATTCCAACTTTGGAAGCTCACGCCCCTCACACCATGTGACCTAGAGTAATTTAATCTACATAGGTCCCTCTCCTCACAAGGATGAAATGTGTCTCAAGAACCCGTAAAGTACATCATGATGGATTACCTGCCGTTTAATTTTGTGAAAAACACTGAAAACAGAACTTCCCTGGCACCGAATGACTGATCGACACGAAACTTGATACATGCCATGTGGTGACCAAGGTCTCTCAATGCTAAATTCTGCAGGCTAGTATCTCAAAAAACATGGCCGCTTCGGACCAATAAACAGTCAAGTGGGTGAGGTCTAGCATATAAATCAGATACATGTATTTCTATTGTAACAAAACTTGGTACACATGTTCCAAACACTGTCAAGACTCAACATATGCAAGCACATTCAGATCGATCACACAGTGGCACATGTTTATTTCTATTGATCTGATTGACTGATGAAATTTTGCTGTTCCATAAGGTGTATTTTTATCTGTTTAAAATCTGATTGTACTGCTTGCATCAGTTACTTGATGTGAAATAGAGTTCCATGTAGTCATGGCTCTATGTAGTACTGTGCGCCTCCCATAGTCTGTTCTGGACTTGGGGACTGTGAAGAGACCTCTGGTGGCATGTCTTGTGGGGTATGCATGGGTGTCCGAGCTGTGTGCCAGTAGTTTAAACAGACTGCTCGGTGCTTTCAACATGTCAGTACCTCACACTAATACAAGTAGTGATGAAGTCAATCTCTCCTCCACTTTGAGCCAGGAGAGATTGACATGCATATTATTAATATGTATATTAACTCCAAGCAGTTTAGTCACCTCAACTTGCTCAATTTCCACATTTATTATTACAGGATTTAGATGAGGTTTAGGGTTTAGTGAATGATTTGTCCCAAATACAATGCTTTTAGTTTTGGAGATATTTAGAACTAACTTATTCCTTGCCACACATTTTGAAACTAACTGCAGCTCTTTGTTAAGTGTTGCAGTAATTTCAGTTGCTGTAGTAGCTGACTGTCACGATCGTCTTGAAAAGGAGTAGACCAATACGCAGCGTGTTGAGCGAACATGATGACTTTATTACCGTCAGTGATAATAAGCACACTACACAAAACAATAAACGACTCGTGAAGTCCACGGTGACAAAGACCGACAAGGAACAAAAACCCACAACACCCAAGGGAAAACATACAGTTTAAATATGGCTCCCAATCAGAGACAACCAGCAAACAGCTGACACTCGTTGCCTGTGATTGGGAGTCACATCGTCAAAACTAGAATAAAACAAACTAGAACCCCCAACATCGACATAGAACACATAGAATGAACACACCCTGGCTCAACATAAAGAGTCCCAGAACCAGGGTGTGACAGTACCCCCCCCTAAAGGCGCGGACTGCGACCGCGCCTCAACTAAACAAAACAGGGGAGGGCTGGGCGGGCCTACCTCCTCGGCGGCGGTTCTGGCTCCGGCCTTGACCACCACCCTTCAATACACCCCCCAATGCGCCCCTGGTCCAGTCTGTCGACTCGCACCCCTGGCCTGGTGCGTGGAGGAGGAACGGGCCTTACCAGGCTGACGATGCGCACCCCTGGCCTGGTGCGTGGAGGAGGAATGGGCCTTACCAGGCTGACGACTCGCACCCCTGGCTTGGTGCGTGGAAGAGAGACGGGCCGGACCGGGCTGGCGACGCGCACCGTAGGTTTGGTGCGAGTGGCAGGAACAGGCCGGGTCGGGCTGGCGACGCGCACCGTAGGTTTGGTGCGAGTGGCAGGAACAGGCCGGACCGGGCTGGCGACGCGCACCGTAGGCCTGGTGCGAGTGGCAGGAACAGGCCGGGTCGGGCTGGCGACGCACACCGTAGGCTTGGTGCGTGGAGCGGGAACAGGCCGGGTCGGGCTGGCGACGCGCACCGTAGGTTTGGTGCGAGTGGCAGGAACAGGCCGGACCGGGCTGGCGACGCACACCGTAGGCTTGGTGCGTGGAGCAGGAACAGGCCGGGCTGGGCTGTCGACGCACACCGTAGGCTTGTTGCGTGGAGCAGGGACAGGCCGGGTTGGGCTGGCGACGCACACCGTAGGCTTGGTGCGAGTGGCAGGAACAGGCCGGGTCGGGCTGGCGACGCGCACCGTAGGTTTGGTGCGAGTGGCAGGAACAGGCCGGACCGGGCTGGCGACGCACACCGTAGGCTTGGTGCGTGGAGCGGGAACAGGCCGGGTCGGGCTGGCAACGCACACCGCAGGCTTGGTGCGTGGAGCAGGAACAGGCCGGGCCGGGCTGTCGACGCACACCGTAGGCTTGATGCGTGGAGCAGGGACAGGCCGGACTGGGCTGGCGACGCACACCGTAGGCTTGGTGCGTGGAGCAGGAACAGGCCGGGCCGGGCTGTCGACGCACACCGTAGGCTTGGTGCGTGGAGCAGGGACAGGCCGGACTGGGCTGGCGACGCACACCGTAGGCTTGGTGCGTGGAGCAGGAACAGGCCGGACCGTACTGGGAACACACACCACTGGCTTTAAACGGGGATCAGGAACGGGCCGGACCGGACTGGCAATAAACCTCAGTACCTCTCGCCGTGCCTCTACAACTTCCTTCCCTCCTCTCGCCAATGGCTCCCGTAACCCGGTGGCCTTCTCTCCTCGTCTCCTATTTCGCCCTGTGGCAGCCTCCTGCTGCCCAGTCGCCCATGCCGTGTGCCCCCCCCTAAAAAATTATTGGGGGTGCCTCTCGTCCGTCCGACGATGGCCCTGCTGAAGCCGCTGCTCCTCTCTCGCCAGGGCCTTGATCCTACCCCAAGGTCCCTTGCCCCCGAGCATGTCCTCCCAGGACCACGATTTGCACACCTGGGCCATCGCCAGCCTCTCCATCTCCTTTCCTGGCGCTTCCTCCCATGACCAGGCTGCCTGCTCCTGGACACGCTGCTTGGTCCTTTTACGGTGGGTTTTTCTGTCACGATCGTCTATCGTTTAACAGACAGTTAAATATGACTCCCAATCAGAGGCAACGAGTGTCAGCTGTTTGCTGGTTGTCTCTGATTGGGAGCCATATTTAACTGTCTGTGTTTCACTTTGGGTTGGTGGGTTTTTGTTCCTTGTCGGTGTTTGTGACCGTGGACTTCACGAGTCGTTTGTTGTTTTGTGTAGTGTGCTTATTATCACTGACGGTAATAAAGTCAATCATGTTCGCTCAACACGCTGCGTATTGGTCTACTTCGCTTCAAGACGATCGTGACACTGACGTGTATAGTGTTGAGTCATCCGCATACATAGACACACTGGCTTTACTCAAAGCCAGTGGCACGTCATTAGTAAAGATTGAAAAAAGTAATGGGCCTAGACAGCAGCCCTGGGGAATTCCTGATTCTACCTGGATTATGTTGGAGAGGCATCCATTAAAGAACACCCTCTGTGTTCTGTTAGACAGGTAACTCTTTATCTACAATATAGCAGGGGGTGTAAAGCCATAACACATACGTTTTTCCAGCAGCAGACTATGATCGATAATGTCCAAGCCTCACTGAAGTCTAACAAAACAACCCCCACAATCTTTTTAGAATAAATTTCTCTCAGCCAATCAGTCATTTTTGTAAGTTCTGTGCTTGTTGAATGTCCTTCCCTATAAGCGTGCTGAAAGTATTTTGCCAATTTGTTTACTGTAAAATAGCATTGTATCTAGTCAAACACCATTTTTTCCAAAGGTTTACTAAAGGTTGGTAACAGGCTGATTGGTCGGCTATTTGAGCCAGTAAAGGGGGCTTTACTATTCTTAGGTAGCGGAATGACTTTTGCTTCCCTCCAGGCCTGAGGGCACACACTTTCTACTAGGCTTAAATTGAAGATATGGCAATATCGTCCGCTATTATCCTCAGTAATTTCCCATCCAAGTTGTCAGACCCCGGTGGCTTGTCATTGTTGATAGACAACAATTATTTTATTACCTCTTCCACACTCACTTTATGAAATAGAAAATTACAAATCTTGTCTTTCATAATTTGGTCAGATATACTTGCATGTGTAGTGTCAGCATTTGTTGCTGGCATCTCTTCTTTCCAATGAAAAAATAATTAAAGTAGTTGGCAATATCAGTGGGTTTTGTGATGAATGAGCCATCTGATTCAATTAATGATGGAGCTGAGTTTTGCCTTTTTTCCCAAAATGTAATTAAAGGTGCTCTAAAGCTTTTTACTGTCATTGTTTATGTAATTTATCTTTGTTTCATAGTGTATAGTATCTTCTTCTTTTTATTCAGTTTAGTCACATGATTTCTCAATATGCGGTACGTTTGCCAATCAGTTGTGAAGCCAGACTTATTTGCCATTCCTTTTGCCTCATCCCACTCAACCATACCATTTTTCAATTCATCATCAATCCATGGGGATTGAACAGTTTTTACAGTCATTTTCTTAATGGGTGCATGCTTATTAGTAACTGAGATAAGCAATTTCATAAATGTGTCAAGTGCAACGTCTGTTTGCTCCTCATTACACACCACGGACCAACAAATATTATTTACATCAACAACATAGGAATCACTACAAAACGTATGACCTCATACAATATATTTGGCCCAGCGTTGGGAACTTTGGTTTTCCAAGATATGGCTACTATATTGTGATCACTACATCCGATGGATCTGGATACTGCTTTCAAACACATTTCTGCAGCATTAGTAAAGATGTGATCAATACATGTTGATGATTTAATTCCTGTGCTGTTTGTAACTACCCTGGTAGGTTGACTGATAACCTGAACCAGGTTGCAGGCCCTGGTTACAGTTTGAATATGTTTCTTGAGTCGGCAGCTTGATGAAAGCCAGTCAATATTTAAATCACCCAGAAAATATACCTCTCTGTTGATATCACATACATTATCAAGCATTTCATTTCACCCATGTTATCCAGATATTGACTGTTAGCACTTGGTGGTCTATTGCAGCTTCCCACCAGAATGGGCTTTAGGTGAGGCAGATGAACCTGTAGCCATATTACTTCAACAGTATTTAACATGAGATCCTCTCTAATCTTTACAGGAATGTGGTTCTGAATATAAACAGCAACACCACCCCCATTGGCATTTCTGTATTTTCTGTAAATGTTATAACCTTGTATTGCTACCACTGTATCATCAAATGTATTATCTAAGTGAGTTTCAGAGATTGTCAGAATATGAATGTCATCTGTTACTAGCAAGTTATTAATTTCATTAACCTTGTTTCTTAAGCTACATATGTTAACGTGGGCCATTTTTAGCACTTTTCTGGGATTCTTGCTTGTTTTCATTGCTTTACTGGGAAGCTTTGCAGAAGTAGATATTCTCATGTTATTTATGTTAGTGCAGGGTGAGCTGCACATAGTGGTCTTCCTACTAGGGCACACTTTCTCAGTGCTATCAGCATCAATCTGGTTCATAGACACATGATTGCTGCATACAATAGCTGTAGGATCAGCAGAAGCATTCAGGGAAGTTAGAGGGACATAAATTAGGTTATTTACATTGTGTCTACCAATGCCCCTGGTATAATGTACATTTGCTAAAGCATTATGATGACGCAGCGACACAATTGTAGGGATTAACTGAGCTGGGCCTGGGTCATTGATAAGTAATTGTCTCAACGCAGCCGTATAATGCTGTGAAAGGATCCAGAAACCCAAATGATTTGGGTGGATCCCATCAGCCTTATAAAATGTATTTTGTTTCCAAAAGATATCAAAATTATTAACAAAAGTTACACCCATTGAGCTGCAATAATCAGGTAGCCAGTTGTGAAGAGAAAGAATCCTGCTAAAGACTTCAATGCCACGATTTAGAGATGGCACAGGGCCAGATATGATGTTTTTTTTATTAGTGTCTAGGAGAGTCAATCAGCTCTTTGAAATCCAGTTTAAACTGTTCAGAGCTGCCCGTCATAATGTCATTAAAACCCACATGGACTATGATAGAATCGATGTCCATGTCCTGGCATAGTACATTCGGGAGCAGCTTAGTAATGTCATTTAGTCGAGCTCCGGGACATTGTTTTAGTTGTTTGTATCCGCTCCGTGCCTTTCGTTGGGAGTGTAGACTGCTTTGAGGGAGGTCGCTGTCTTTGGCTTCCACGGCTCGTGACATGCGACCATCGTTGATTGCCATGCTCCTCATGCTGTGCTCCTTCAACTCCACCATCAGATGGGGAGGAAAGGCAGGAGATGAATCCCCTGGCGAACGAACTCCGGGCAACACTGGCCAGTCGGAAAACGACAAACGACAAGGCGAAGATGCATCCAACATGCGTGAATGCCGTCCAGCCACCGGCGTAGAAAAGGTAAACGTTCCACTCTGCGTTTTCCCCAGTTTCTTCCGTAGGCTGGCGACCTGCGTGATCAAGGAAGCCACCTCAAGACTATAATCCTCGACAAGTAAACAACTGCCGTATTGGTACTCTGAGTGATCCGGTTTGTCCTGAAACAAAGCGTAGTAGATACAGCTCCTATAGTGCTGGAACCGTTCATTTAGTTCTCCAGACAAAGAGGGCTCCATTGGAAAACTCATCTGGGACTAACTTCGTTAGCTTGATGGCTAATGTTAGCAGCTTAGCTACGTTAGCGGCTCTATCAAGCAGACTTTAACCTGTCAGTTAAGCGGGATTCCGGGACAAGAAATAGCGGTCCTAGCTGTTAAACGCTCACCGCTGTCCTCTCACTATCCTCAAATGCTGCCTGTGCAGAACGCTGTTGAGAGAGAGCGCTTTTTCATTAACACAACCACCACCTTGTTCATTCTGGATTTAGAATGCATATGTTCCGCTCCCACCTGCTCTCTGACCACGAGCAACAATTCCTCCACACCATACTCCGGAACACACCCGAAGTGACAGCGTTTCTTCTGCACTCGGTTGACGCCATCAAGGCCATCACTCCACCCAAACCCAAACAAATGACCCCTCCGCGCAAGTGAAACAGCACTTCTCTGTCTCAGTATGTGTAGACCATGTATCTGATGCTGTCTGGCATGTCTATTTCTGGCCAGACAGCAGTAGATACATT
Organism: Coregonus lavaretus; assembly: GCF_964263955.1. Taxonomy (NCBI): domain Eukaryota; kingdom Metazoa; phylum Chordata; class Actinopteri; order Salmoniformes; family Salmonidae; genus Coregonus; species Coregonus lavaretus. Next base: position 14,759 of record NW_028160892.1, read on the forward strand.
GAGGGAAGAAAGTATTTGATCCCCTGCTGATTTTGTATGTTTGCCCACTGACAAAGAAATGATCAGTCTATAATGTTAATGGTAGGTTTATTTGAACAGTGAAAGACAGAATAACAACAGAATAACAACAAAATAAATCCAGAAAAACGCATGTCAAAAATGTTATAAATTGATTTGCATTTTAATGAGGGAAATAAGTATTTGACCCCTCTGCAAAACATGACTTAGTACTTGGTGGCAAAACCCTTGTTGGCAATCACAGAGGTCAGACGTTTCTTGTAGTTGGCCACCAGGTTTGCACACATCTCAGGAGGGATTTTGTCCCACTCCTCTTTGCAGATCTTCTCCAAGTCATTAAGGTTTCGAGGCTGACGTTTGGCAACTCGAACATTCAGCTCCCTCCACAGATTTTCTATGGGATTAAGGTCTGGAGACTGGCTAGGCCTGCCTATGTGTGTGTATATCTGCCTATGGATATCAAAGGCCCGTCCAACTGATTCGTTCTGGCGCCGGCCCATAGCCTGTAGGCTTGTTCATTTAGCAGACAAGATATGCTTATAATCCCATGACATTATTTTATACTATATGATTTTATAGTCAGAAGAATATAATTGAACTTAGCTGAATAAAATATAAAATATTTTTTACCCATTCTGGAGCGAGTGCACATATGTTGAGTGTGAAAGTGATCATTTGAAACAGGTTCTATTTGTTAGATTTAGAGTTATTTGTCAACTTTAGTTGTGAATGATACAAACCTTACAATGTCTTAGAAATCAAAACATAATTTATATGGGCTGCATGATGTGACTAAAGGCTATTGATGATTTGAGAAAGTTGAGAAAAAAACCTTTATTCTATTCCTCAGGCTGCACATGCTGTTCTCTCATCATACAGTATTTTCACCATCAAACTATTCTCAATATAATCTTGTCTTTACTAATATGTAAAATCAGTTTAGATTTAGAATGTCCCATTATCAAGTAGGAGAAAAAGACATGTCATCCATATGCACTCGAATAGCAAATGAAGGCTGTTTCCCCACCTATTATTTTATTAAATCATGCTGGGTAGGCTACTATGGACCACAGTTTGAGGAGCCTCTCGCTACGTGACGGGGATGTTCCTCCCAAACCCTCGCTACGTGACGGGGATGTTCCTCCCAAACACTCGCTACGTGACGGGGGATGTTCCTCCCAAACACTCGCTACGTGACGGGGGATGTTCCTCCCAAACACTCGCTACGTGACGGGGGATGTTCCTCCCAAACACTCGCTACGTGACGGGGGATGTTCCTCCCAAACACTCGCTACGTGACGGGGGATGTTCCTCCCAAACACTCGCTACGTGACGGGGGATGTTCCTCCCAAACACTCGCTACGTGACGGGGGATGTTCCTCCCAAACACTCGCTACGTGACGGGGGATGTTCCTCCCAAACACTCGCTACGTGACGGGGGATGTTCCTCCCAAACACTCACTACGTGACGGGGGATGTTCCTCCCAAACACTCACTACGTGACGGGGGATGTTCCTCCCAAACACAAGCCTCTCCAACCTGCAGCTACCCACTGCTTAATTTAGGAAACCAAGTGAAATCTGTTCGGGAACATCGATAGTTGTTGACAGCCCCTCTCTCTGCGCGCTAGATAAATAAATAAATGAGAGAGAGGAGGAGATGGAAACGCATGGTGGTGAAATAGCCTATTAATTATGAAAATATAAAACAATCCCTATTACTAGCAAAAGCAAATAAAAATTCACTATGATTGTAGGCTAACTCTGTAAACCGCCCTGCACAATCAATGAACCAAAAGCATTGCCCAGGCCTATAAGTTCTCTCCCAGACATATGGATATACATTTTGGAGCATATCATAAGGTAACCCAGTCCATCCAGTTTGCATAATAATACTGTCCAAGGCGATTACTAGAATGTGTTTAATTTTGAACCAATTATGTACAAAATACATATTAAATCAGCTTATTTTATGTTATTCTGCCGTGCATAATATGCGGTAGGCTATTAGGCTATGTATTGCACAATCATTATTTTAATTCAGGTTTTTTTTTTCAGGTTTGGGCTCATATGCAGCACCAGTCAAAAGTTTGGACACACCTATTCATCCAATGTTAAATCTAGAATCCTTGACCAGCTTCACCTGGAATGCTTTTCCAACAGTCTTGAAGGAGTTCTCACATATGCTGAGCACTTGTTGGCTGCTTTTCCTTCACTCTGCCATCCGACTCATCCCAAACCATCTCAATTGGGTTGAGGTCGGGGGATTGTGGAGGCCAGGTCATCTGATGCAGCACTCCGTCACTCTCCTTCTTCTTGGTAAAATAGTCCTTACACAGCCTGGAGGTGTGTTGTCAAATCATAGTCCTACTAAGCCCAAACCAGATGGGATGGCGTATCGCTGCAGAATGCTGTGGTAGCCATGCTGGTTAAGTGTGCCTTGAATTCTAAATAAATCACAAACAGTGTCACCAGCAAAGCACCCCCACACCAAAACACCTCCTCCATGCTTTACGGTGGGAAATACACATGCGGAGATCATCCGTTCACCTACTCTGCATCTTACAAAGACACAGTGGTTGGAACCAAATTTGGACTCATCAGACAAAAGGACAGATTTCCACTGGTCTAATGTCCATTGCTCGTGTTTCTTGACAGAAGCAAGTCTCTTCTTATTATTGGTGTCCTTTAGTAGTGGTTTCTTTGCAGCAATCGACCATGAAGTCCTGATTCACACAAACCCCTCTGAACAGTTGATGTTGAGATGTGTCTGTTACTTGAACTCTGTGAAGCATTTATTTGGGGTGCAATTTCTGAGGAGCAGTTAACTCGACTGCATCGCAGTGCTAGCTGTGCCACTAGAGATCCTGGTTCGAATCCAGGCTCTGTCGTAGCCGGCCGTGACCGGGAGACCCATGGGGCGGCGCGCAATTGGCCCAGCATCGTCCAGGGTAGGGGAGGGAATGGCCGGTAGGGATGTAGCTCAGTTGATAGAGCATGGTGTTTGCAACGCCAGGGTTGTGGGTTCGATTCCCACAGGGGGTATGAAAAAAAATAATGTAAGTCGCTCTGGATAAGAGCGTCTGCTAAATGACGTAAACGTAAATGTAACTCTAATGAACTTATCCTCTGCAGCAGAGGTAACTGTGGCTCTTCCATTCCTGTGGCGGTCCTCATGAGAGCCAGTTTCATCAAAGTGCTTGGTGGTTTTTGCGACCTCACTTGAAGAAACTTTCAAAGTTCTTGAAATGTTCAGTATTGACTGAACTTCATGTCTTAAAGTAATGATGGACTGTCGTTTCTCTTTGCTTATTTGAGCTGTTCTTGCCATAATATGGACTTGGTCTTTAACAAATAGGGCTCTCTTCTGTATACCCCCCTACCTTGTCACAACACAACTGATTAGCTCAAACGCATTAAGAAGGAAAGAAATTCCACAAATTAACCTTTAAGAAGGCACACCTGTTAATTGAAATGCATTCCAGGTGACTACCTCATGAAGCTGGTTGAGAGAATGCCAAGAGTGTGCAAAGCTGTCATCAAGGCAAAGGGTGGCTATTTGAAGAATCTCAAATACAAACTATATTTTTATTTGTTTAACACTTTTTTGGTTACTACATGATTCCATATGTGTTATTTCATAGCTATTATTCTACAATGTAACATTTTTTACAAATAAAGAAAAACCCTTGAATGAGTAGGTGTGTCCAACCTTTTGACTGGTACTGTATGTGGGCCTATGGTATGCATAAGCTCTAATATGCATATGAGTGTTTTGAATGAATCATCACCTTAGAAAGCGCTGTCCATTTCATTGTTAGGCTTTGCAACAACATTCACAACAACTATGTTTTCCACAACCTGTTGTTGAACTTCTTTCTTCAAATTGATCATCACAGTGAGGTGAGTTTTAAAAGCACAAAACTGTTTTAATGATAAGTGTTTGATGTGATTTTGATTGGATTTGCATTGATGTCAGAGTGGTTAGAGGGACAATAGAGTCCTGAGGACCAGGCCAGTAGTGACCTGGTGGTTGTTAGCAAGTTGGGTACTAGCAACACATATCTGAATGCATAAGAGGAGATTACTGTGACTCAATGGTCACATGGAATTTTACTGCGGTGTTAATACGGTAACAGTAGCTATACCATACATTAGTGCAGTAGCTATACCATAAATCACACAATATTCTGCTTCGACATTCTCCTCCTAGTTGGTTCTACTCTAGCTTTTGGAGAGAGGTACAGTGCCCCCTTGGCATTTTTCCTATTTTGTTGCCTTACAACCTAGATTTAAAATTGATTTTTGGGGGTTTGTATCATTTGATTTACACAACATGCCTACCACTTTGAAGATGCAAAATATTTTTTCTTGTGAAATAAACAAGAAATAAGACAAAAAAACAGAAAACTTCAGACTGCATAACTATTCACCCCCCCCCCCCAGAGTCAAAACTTTGTAGAGCCACCTTTTGCAGCAATTACAGCTGTAAGTCTCTTGGGGTATGTCTGTATAAGCTTGGCACATCTAGCCACTGGGATTTTTGCCCATTCTTCAAGGCAAAACTGCTCCAGCTCCTTCAAGTTGGATGGGTTCCGCTGGTGTACAGCAATCTTTAAGTCATACCACAGATTCTCAATTGGATTGAGGTCTGGGCTTTGACTAGGCCATTCCAAGACATTTAAATGTTTCCCCTTAAACCACTCAAGTGTTGCTTTAGCAGTATGCTTAGGGTCATTGTTCTGCTGGAAGGTGAACCTCTGTCCCAGTCTCAAATCTCTGGAAGAGTGAAACAGGTTTCCCTCAAGAATTTCCCTGTATTTAGCGGCATCCATCATTCCTTAAATTCTGACCAGGTTCCCAGTCCCTGCCGAAGAAAAACATGGATGGTGTTCTCGGGGTGATGAGAGGTGTTGGGTTTGAGCCAGACATAGCGTTTTCCTTGATGGCCAAAAAGCTCAGTTTTAGTCTCATCTGACCAGAGTACCTTCTTCCATATGTTTGGGAAGTCTCCCCACATGGCTTTTGGCGAACACCAAACATGTTTGCTTATTTTTTTCTTTAAGCGATGGCTTTTTTCTGGCCACTCTTCCGTAAAGCCCAGCTCTGTGGAGTGTATGGCTTAAAGTGGTCCTATGGACAGGTACTCCAATCTCCACTGTGGAGCTTTGCAGCTCCTTCAGGGTTATCTTTGGTCTCTTTGTTGTCTCTCTGATTAATGCCCTCCTTGCCTGGTCCTTGAGTTTTGGTGGGCGGCCCTCTCTTGGCAGGTTTGTTGTGGTGCCATATTCTTTCCATTTTTTAATAGTGGATTTAATGGTGCTCCGTGGGATGTTCAAAGTTTCAGATATTTTTTTATAACCCAACCCTTCTCCAGAACTTTGTCCCTGACCTGTTTGGAGAGCTCCTTGGTCTTCGTGGTGCCGCTTGCTTGGTGGTGCCCCTTGCTTAGTGGTGTTGCAGACTCTGGAGCCTTTCAGAACAGGTGTATATATACTGAGATCATGTGACAGATCATGTGACACTTAGATTGCACACATGTGGACTTTATTTAAATAATTATGTGACTTTTGAAGGTAATTGGTTGCACCAGATCTTATTTAGGGGCTTCATAGCAAAGGGGGTGAATACATATGCACACACCACTTTTCCGTTATTTATTTTTTAGAATGATTTGAAACAAGTTTTCATTTCACTTCACCAATTTGGACTATTTTGTGTATGTCAATGACATGAAATCTAAATAAAAATCCATTTAAATTAAAGGTTGTAATGCAAAAAAATAGGAAAAACGCCAAGGGGGATGAATACTTTTGCAAGGCACTGTAATTCTGTAGAAAGGACTTTCATTCATTTACATTTACATTTTATTCATTTAGCAGACGCTCTTATCCAGAGCGACTTACAGTTAGTGATTACATATTATTATTTTTATACTGGCCCCCCGTGGGAATCGAACCCACAACCCTTTTTATTTTATTTTATTTCACCTTTATTTAACCAGGTAAACCAGTTGAGAACAAGTTCTTATTTACAACTGCGACCTGGCCAAGATAAAGCAAAGCAGTGCGATAAAAACAACAACACAGAGTTACATATGGGGTAAAACAAAACAAAGTCAAAAATACAACAGAAATAAATATATATACAGTGTGTGCAAATGTAGCAAGTTATGGAGGTAAGGCAATAAATAGGCTATAGTGCAAAATAATTACAATTAGTATTAACACTGGAATGATAGATGTGCAAGAGATGATGTGCAAATAGAGATACTGGGGTACAAATGAGCAAAATAAATAACAATATAGGGATGAGGTAGTTGGGCGGGCTAATTTCAGATGGGCTGTGTACAGGTGCAGTGATCGGTAAGGTGCTCTGACAACTGATGCTTAAAGTTAGTGAGGGAGATAAGTGTCTCCAGCTTCAGAGATTTTTGCAATTTGTTCCAGTCATTGGCAGCAGAGAACTGGAAGGAATGGCGGCCAAAGGAGGTGTTGGCTTTGGGGATGACCAGTGAGATATACCTGCTGGAGCGCATACTACGGGTGGGTGTTGCTATGCTGACCAATGAGCTAAGATAAGGTGGGGATTTGCCTAGCAGTGATTTATAGATGGCCTGGAGCCAGTGGGTTTGGCGACGAATATGTAGTGAGGACCAGCCAACAAGAGCGTACAGGTCACAGTGGTGGGTAGTGTATGGGGCTTTGGAGACAAAACGGATGGCACTGTGAAAGACTACATCCAATTTGCTGAGTAGAGTGTTGGAGGCTATTTTGTAAATGACATCGCCGAAGTCAAGGATCGGTAGGATAGTCCGTTTTACGAGGGCATGTTTGGCAGCATGAGTGAAGGAGGCTTTGTTGCGAAATAGGAAACCGATTCTAGATTTAACATTGGATTGGAGATTCTTAATGTGAGTCTGGAAGGAGAGTTTACAGTCTAACCAGACACCTAGATATTTGTAGTTGTCCACATACTCTAGGTCAGACCCGTCGAGAGTAGTGATTCTAGTCGGGTGGGTGGGTGCAAGCAGCGTTCGGTTGAAGAGCATGCATTTAGTTTTACTAGTGTTTAAGAGCAGTTGGAGGCTACTGAAGGAGTGTTGTATGGCATTGAAGCTCGTTTGGAGGTTTGTTAACACAGTGTCCAATGAAGGGCCAGATGTATACAAAATGGTGTCGTCTGCGTAGAGGTGGATCTGAGTCACCAGCAGCAAGAGCGACATCATTGATATACACAGAGAAAAGAGTCGGCCCAAGAATTGAACCCTGTGGCACCCCCATAGAGACTGCCATAGGTCCAGACAACAGGCCCTCCGATTTGACACATTGAACTCTATCAGAGAAGTAGTTGGTGAACCAGGCGAGGCAGTCATTTGAGAAACCAAGGCTATTTAGTCTGCCAATAAGAATGCGGTGGTTGACAGAGTCGAAAGCCTTGGCCAGGTCAATGAAAACGGCTGCACAGTACTGTCTATTATCGATCGCGGTTATAATATTGTTTAGGACCTTGAGCGTGGCTGAAGTGCACTCATGACCAGCTCGGAAACCGGATTGCATAGCGGAGAAGGTACGGTGGGATTCGAAATGGTCGGTGATCTGTTTGTTAACTTGGCTTTCAAAAACATTCGAAAGGCAGGGCAGGATGGATATGGGTCTGTAACAGTTTGGATCTAGAGTGTCACCCCCTTTGAAGAGGGGGATGACCGCGGCAGCTTTCCAATCTATGGGGATCTCAGACGTTACGAAAGAGAGGTTGAACAGGCTAGTAATAGGGGTTGCGACAATTTCGGCGGCTAGTTTTAGAAAGAAAGGGTCCCGATTGTCTAGCCCAGATGATTTGTAGGGGTCCAGATTTTGCAGCTCTTTCAGAACATCAGCTCTCTGTTATTTGTGTGAAGGAGAAGCGGGGGGGGGCATGGGCAAGTTGCAGCGGAGGGTGCAGAGATGGTGGCCGGGGTAGTGGTAGCCAGGTGGAAAGCATGGCCAGCCGTAGCAAAATGCTTGTTGAAATTCTCGATTATTGTAGATTTATCGGTGGTGATAGTGTTTCCTAGCCTCAGTGCAGTGGGCAGCTGGGAGGAAGTGCTCTTATTTTCCATGGACTTTACAGTGTCCCAAACTTTTTGGAGTTAGTGCTACAGGATGCAAATTTCTGTTTGAAAAAGTTAGCCTTTGCTTTCCTAACTGCTTGTGTATATTGGTTCCTAACTTCCCTGAAAAGTTGCATATCGCGGGGGCTATTTGATGCTAATGCAGTACGCCACAGGATGTTTTTGTGCTGGTCAAGGGCAGTCAAGTCTGAGGAGAACCAGGGGCTATATCTGTTCTTAGTTCTGTATTTGTGATCGCTGAGATCCTGGTTGAAGACAGCGGAGGTGTATTTAGAGGGTAAGTTAGTCAGGATGATATCTATGAGGGTACCCATGTTTACGGATTTAGGGTTGTACCTGGTAGGTTCGTTGATAATTTGTTTGAGATTGAGGGCATCTAGTTTAGATTGTAGGATGGCCGGGGTGTTAAGCAAATCCCAATTTAGGTCACCAAGCAGTACGAACTCTGAGGATAGATGGGGGGCAATCAATTCACATATGGTGTCCAGGGCACAGCTGGGGGCTGAGGGGGGTCTGTAGCAAGCGGCAACAGTGAGAGATTTATTTCTGGAAAGGTGGATTTTTAGAAGTAGAAGCTCAAACTGTTTGGGCACAGACCTGGATAGTATGATAGAGCTCTGCAGGCTATCTCTACAGTAGATTGCAACTCCACCCCCTTTGGCAGTTCTATCTAGACGGAAAATGTTATAGTTGGTGATGGAAATTTCAGAATTTTTGGTGGCCTTCCTAAGCCAGGATTCAGACACTGCTAGAACATCAGGGTTGGCGGAGTGTGCTAATGCAGTGAATAACTCAAACTTAGGAAGGAGGCTTCTGATATTTACGTGCAGAAAACCAAGGCTTTTACGGTTACAGAAGTCAACAAATGATAGCTCCTGGGGAGTAGGAGTGATACTGGGGGCTGCAGGGCCTGGGTTAGCCTCTACATCACCAGAGGAACAGAGGAGGACTAGAATAAGGATACGACTAAAGGCTTTAAGAACTGGTCTTCTAGTGCGTTGGGTACATAGAATAAAGGGGGCAGTTCTCCGGGCGTTGTAGAAAAGATTCAGGGCATTATGTACAGAAAAGGATATGGAAGGATATGAGTACAGTTGAGGTAACCCTAAGCGTTGGGTAACAATGAAAGAGATAGGATCACTGGAGGCACCGATTGAGCCGGTCTCGGCGTGTATGGGGGGTGGAACAAAGGAACTATTTGAGGCAGTTTGAGAGGGACTAGGGGTTCTACAGTGAAATTGTATAATAAGAACTAACCCAAACAGCAATAGCCAAGGCATAATTGACATGGGAGAGAGGCATAAAGCAATCACAGGTGTTATTAGAGAGAGCTAAGACACAACTGGAAATAGCGATAACGTTTGGGCTAAGACTAAACAGAATAAACAGGACAGGGTACCGTGTAAAGGAACAGTCCAGCAGGCATCAGCTGTGCAGCTGAGTGATCATAAGGTCCAGTGAACAGCAATATGTGAGTCCGAGAGCAGTTCAAATTGGTGCTTCAGCACAGCTAGCAGGGAGCACAGTTGTAGTTTGCGTGTGCTAGCGGGCCGGGGCTGGCAGATGGATCTTCGTGGTCGTCGCAACGGGAAGCCTGTTGAAACCACATCAGACTATTTCGTCGGCAAACCAGTCGTGTTGGATCGGCGGGGCTCAGTGTCAACACTAGGTGGTCCCGTCCGGTTGACAGAGAGGTAGATAGCCGGGAGATGGGCCTGAGGCTAGCTCAAGGCTAACTGGTGCTTGCTATAGGGCAATGGTAATTAGCCAACAACAGGTTGCAGCTAGCTAGCTGGTTGCGATGATCCGGTGCTAGGGTCCAGTGATTCCGGCAGAAAGTCCAATAAGCTCTGGGTCGATAGCACGCTGTGCAGACTGGCCGACGAATTGTTCAGGCTAGAGCTAGAGCTGGCTGGTGGATAGTGTAGGCCACGGACAATGGTGAAGACGCTAACGGTGACTAATAGCAAGTAGCCATTCAGTTGCAGCTACACTAGTTTCAGCTTAAGGTTCTTGATGAAAGTTATAAAGAAATAATATAATCCTTTCCACGTTGGGTGAGGCGGGTTGCAGGAAAGTATATTTAGTTAAAGAATGAAAAGTCAAAAAAAAATATATATATATATATATATTTTTTTTTTTACAAAAAATAGAAAAATAGTTTTAAAAAAAACACTGGCGTTGCAAACGCCATGCTCTATCAACTGAGCTACATCCCTGCCGGCCATTCCCTCCCCTACCCTGGACGACGCCGGGCCAATTGTGCGCCGCCCATGAGTCTCCCGGTCGCGGCCGGCTGCGACAGAGCCTGGATTTGAACCAGGATCTCTAGTGGCACAATAAGCACTGCGATGCAGCACCTTAGACCACTGCGCCACTCATTCTTTAGTATTCTATAGTAGTTATTTTGTATTGTTGTTGTCTAGACTCTAGAAACAATTCAATTGAAGGATGTGCATCCATAGTTGCTATATACCAAACTTGGTGCCAATCGATCCAGCGGATCTGGAGAAGAACACTTTAAAGTAGTCAATATCAGAAAAAATTGACCATAATTTTTATTTTATTTTTTTATTTTTTTAATTTCACCTTTATTTAACCAGGTAAGCCAGTTGAGAACAGGTTCTCATTTACAACTGCGACCTGGCCAAGATAAAGCAAAGTAGTGCAATAAAAACAACACAGAGTTACATATGGGGTAAAAAAAAAAAAAACATAAAGTCAGAAATACAACAGAAAATATATATACAGTGTGTGCAAATGTAGCAAGTGTTGGAGGTAAGGCAATAAATAGGCTATAGTGCAGAATAATTACAATAGTATTAACACTGGAATGCTAGATGTGCAAGAGATGATGTGCAAATAGAGATACTGGGGTGCAAAAGAGCAAAATAAATAACAATATAGGGATGAGGTAGTTGGGTGGGCTAATTTCAGATGGGCTGTGTACAGGTGCAGTGATCGGTAAGGTGCTCTGACAACTGATGCTTAAAGTTATTGAGGGAGATAAGAGTCTCCAGCTTCAGAGATTTTTGCAATTCGTTCCAGTCATTGGCAGCAGAGAACTGGAAGGAATGGCGGCCAAAGGAGGTGTTGGCTTTGGGAATGACCAGTGAGATATACCTGCTGGAGCGCAGACTACGGGTGGGTGCTGCTATGGTGACCAATGAGCTAAGATAAGGCGGGGATTTGCCTAGCAGTGATTTATAGATGGCCTGGGGCCAGTGGGTTTGACGACGAACATGTAGTGAGGACCAGCCAACAAGAGCGTACAGGTCACAGTGGTGGGTAGTGTATGGGGCTTTGGAGACAAAACGGATGGCACTGTGATAGACTACATCCAATTTGCTGAGTAGAGTGTTGGAGGCTATTTTGTAAATGACATCGCCGAAGTCAAGGATCGGTAGGATAGTCAGTTTTACGAGGGCATGTTTGGCAGCATGAGTGAAGGAGGCTTTGTTGCGAAATAGGAAGCCGATTCTAGATTTAACTTTGGATTGGAGATTCTTTATGTGAGTCTGGAAGTTGAGTTTACAGTCTAACCAGACACCTAGATATTTGTAGTTGTCCACATACTCTAGGTCAGACCCGTCGAGAGTGGTGATTCTAGTCGGGTGGGCGGGTGCTAGCAGCGTTCGATTGAAAAGCATGCATTTAGTTTTACTAGTGTTTAAGAGCAGTTGAAGGCTACTGAAGGATTGTTGTATGGCATTGAAGCTCGTTTGGAGGTTTGTTAACACAGTGTCCAATGAAGGGCCAGATGTATACAAAATGGTGTCGTCTGCGTAGAGGTGGATCTGAGAGTCACCAGCAGCAAGAGCGACATCATTGATATACACGGAGAAAAGTGTCAGATAATAATACATCAATTAACATTCATGTGGGCGTGGTCTCGCACATACATGCATAGAAATCAGACAAGGATCTTTCCAAACACTGTCAACACTCAAAATACTTAAGCACATTTAGGTTGACCACATGGTGGCGCTATAACAGGCAGATGTTTATATCTGTTGATCTGTTTGACTCAGGGTGATGAAAGTTGGCACAGGGATATAAGTCTAGCTAAGTTGTAAAGTATAGTTCAGTACGGCACATGGTAGTGCTGTTTTACAGGAAAAACATTTTATGCAAGCTCATTAGCTTGTAGCGGCCATGTTGTTTGTGGATAGATGCTAAATACCAAATTGGGTGTTGATCAGTCTAGCGGTTCTGGACAAAACAGACTTTTAAAGTAATTAACACCATTGGAAAAGGTCCAAAATATTTGCCAAGCGTGGTATAAAGTACAAAGTAGCTCATCATATGGCAATCAGTCCAATTTGTCCTGATGGTGGCGCTATGGAACCAACAATACACCAACAGCTTGGACCACACACGGCTTTAATTATTATTATTAGGGGTTCAGCAGCGAAGCTGGAACCTGTTGTATTTGTTGTGTTTGTTGTGTTTGTTGTATTTGTTGTGTTTGTTGTGTTTGTTGTATTTGTTGTATTTGTTGTATTTGTTGTATTTGTTGTATTAGCTGGTGTTAATTATTATTATTATTATTCCTCTTCTTCCGTAAGTCAAAATTAAAATCCAAATTCCCGTGAGATGGTATTGTCACGGTTTCGGCCGAGGCTGCTCCTCCTCCTGGTTCGGGCAGGCTTCGGCGTTCGCCGTCCCCGGAGTACTAGCTGCCACCGCTCTATGTTTCTGTGTTCCATTGCTTTTGTCTGTCTGTCACACCTGTGTTTGTTTTAGTGTTGATTACGTGTCTTATAAGTTCCATGTTGTAATCTAGGGGTTTTGTGTGTTGTTGTCCGTTGCCACGTTGTTTGATACGTGTTTATTTTTCCGTGTCTATTTTGCCTTGTTGAAGTGTTTTACGCGTGTGCGTAATGTTCCTCGCCTCTTCGTGTTTTCGAGGTCGGGGCTTGTACACTTACTTTGGACACTATTAAAAGTCTTGTTGGACTAACCTCTGCTTCCTGCACTTGACTCCTCCACCACATCCACGACGGCTCATGACAGAACAACACACCATCATGGAGTCAGCAGGATCAGCGGCGTCTCCCGAATCCCTGCTGGACCGGATCAATTTCCAGGACGCCATGATCCAGCAACTCGGGACCGCTATGGACAAGGTGTCCAACACCCTGCGCCGTTTGGTGAACTCTGAGGACCCTTACAACATCGCATCACCAACGGCCAGTCCTCCTCTCTCAGTACCGGAACCCAGTGGCATTCGGCTCTCACTCCCGAGGGCATATGACGGTTCTGCAGCCGGGTGTCAGGGATTCCTTCTGCAGGTAGAACTGTACCTTGCCACTATACACCCGGTGCCCTCGGGATACGAGAGCGTCTCCGCCCTCATCTCCTGTCTCTCCGGCAAAGCGTTGGAATGGGCCAACGCCGAATGGAGGGGAATAGACGCCGCTACCATCACCTACGCGGAGTTCTCTCGCCGCTTCAGGACTGTTTTCGATCATCCCCTTGAGGGGAGAGCGGCGGGAGAGCGTCTATTCCACCTCCGACAGGGGAGGAGGAGCGCACAGGAGTTCTCACTGGAGTTCCGGACACTAGCGGCGGATGCGGGGTGGAATGAGAGGGCCCTCATCGACCAGTACCGATGTAGTCTACGCGAGGACGTTCGTAGGGAGCTGGCCTGCAGGGACACCAACCTGTCGTTTGACCAGTTGGTGGACGTTTCCATCCGTCTGGATACCCTGCTGGCTACCCGCGGACGTCCCGAGTGGGGGTCGTCCAGTCCACCCTCCAGCGCCCCCGAGCCGATTCCCATGGAGCTAGGGGGTGCTGGCGCTAGAGAGAGGAGGAGAGGGAACCCGAGGGGGGCCATCCACTGCACCACCTGCGGTCGTGGAGGACACACTGCGGCCAGGTGCTGGGGAGGGTCTCCTGGGAGAGGTGACAACAGGCCACGCACTGGGGAGTCATTTCAGGTGAGTAGACGCTCCACTCACCCACAGCTCTCTGTTGGTCACATGAGCATTCCTGTGAGGTTTCCACAGGTGGCACCTCATTCCCAGCATAAGGCGCTAGTAGATTCAGGCGCAGCTGGGAACTTTATTGATCGGGCATTTTGTAGTAGGTTAAGGATTCCCCTTCGGCCGGTAGACAATCCATTTCCTGTCCACGCACTAGACAGCCGGCCGTTGGGGTCGGGCCTAATCAGGGAGGTCACAGCACCACTGACTATGACAACGCAGGGGGGTCATGAGGAGAGCATTCAGTTTTATCTGATTGACTCTCCTGCGTATCCCGTGGTGTTGGGCCTTCCCTGGTTGAGCACCCATGATCCTACTATAGCGTGGCAACAGAGGGCTCTTATGGAGTGGTCTGCTCAGTGTGTAGGGAGATGTCTAGGTGTTTCCGTAGGGGCGACCTCGGTAGAGAGTCCGAACCAAGGGCCCGCACTGCGCATTCCCCCCGAGTATGAGGATTTAGCACTCGTGTTTAGCAAATCGAGGGCAGCACGGCTACCTCCTCATAGACAGGGGGACTGTGCGATAAATCTCCAAACAGGAGCGGCTCTTCCTCGGAGTCATGTGTATCCCCTGTCTCAAGAGGAGACAGCGGCTATGGAGACATACATAGCCGAGTCCTTGGCACAGGGATACATACGGCCCTCTACTTCCCCAGTCTCCTCGAGTTTCTTCTTTGTGAAGAAGAAGGACGGGGGATTGCGCCCGTGTATTGATTATCGTAGTCTCAATCAGATCACAGTTAAATACAGCTACCCACTGCCACTGATTGCGACGATGACGGAATCATTATGCGGAGCGCGATTCTTCACAAAGTTGGATCTCAGGAGCGCGTACAATCTGGTGCGCATTAGGGAGGGGGATGAATGGAAGACAGCATTTAGCACCACCTCGGGTCATTACGAGTATCTCGTCATGCCATACGGGTTAATGAATGCTCCGTCAGTCTTCCAATCCTTTGTTGACGAGATTTTCCGGGACATGCATGGGCAGGGTGTAGTAGTTTACATCGACGACATCCTGGTGTACTCTTCTACACGAGCCGAGCATGTAGCCCAGGTGCGCCGAGTATTGAGAAGACTGTGGGAGCATGACTTGTATGTCAAGGCAGAGAAATGCCTGTTCTTCCAGGAGTCCGTCTCCTTTTTGGGTTATCGGTTGTCCTCGGCTGGTGTGGAGATAGAGGTAGACCGGGTATCGGCCGTGCGTAATTGGCAAACTCCAACCACTGTAAAAGAGGTGCAGCAGTTCTTGGGTTTTGCTAATTACTACCGGAGGTTTATTCGGGGTTTTGGACAGGTTGCAGCTCCCATTACGTCCCTGCTAAAGGGGGGTCCGGTTCGTTTGCGGTGGTCGGCTGAGGCGGACAGGGCATTTATCAAGCTTAAGAACCTGTTCACCTCGGCTCCGGTGCTGGCGCATCCGGATCCATCTTTACCATTCCAGGTTGAGGTGGACGCGTCCGAGACCGGTATTGGGGCAGTCCTGTCACAGCGGTCCGGCGCGCCACCTAAACTCCGCCCCTGTGCTTTCTACTCGAAGAAGCTCAGCTCGGCGGAGCGCAACTATGATGTTGGGGATAGGGAGTTGTTAGCCGTAGTCCAAGCCCTAAAGGTGTGGAGGCATTGGCTTGAGGGGGCTCAACACCCTTTTCTCATTCTAACTGATCACCGTAACCTGGAGTACATCCGGGCAGCTAGGAGATTGAACCCTCGTCAGGCTAGGTGGAATATGTTCCTAACCCGATTTGTTTTTAAGATCACATACATCTCTGGGTCCCAGAATGTTAAGGCAGACGCACTGTCCCGGCGGTATGACACGGAGGAGAGGTCCAACGAGCCTACTTCCATATTGCCGGAATCTTGTTTGGTGGCTCCGGTAGTATGGGAGGTCGATGCAGAAATCGAGCGGGCACTGCGTACCGACCCTACTCCCCCCGCGTGTCCTGTGGGGCGGACGTACGTTCCGCTCGAGGTCCGCGATCGTCTTATTTATTGGGCTCATACATCACCCTCCTCTGGACATCCAGGTATTGGCCGGACCGTGCACTGTCTTAGCATGAAATACTGGTGGCCAACGTTAGCCAGGGATGTGAGGGTTTATGTCTCCTCCTGCTCGGTGTGTGCCCAGTGTAAGGCGCCTAGACATTTGCCCAGGGGTAAGCTACATCCCCTGCCCGTTCCACAACGACCATGGTCCCACCTATCGGTGGATTTCGTAACTGACCTACCCCCCTCCCAGGGGAATACCACCATATTGGTCGTTGTGGATCGGTTTTCTAAGGCCTGTCGTCTCCTTCCCATGCCGGGTCTCCCTACTGCCCTACAAACCGCTGAGGCTCTCTTTACCCATGTGTTCCGGCACTATGGGGTCCCCGAGGATATTGTGTCTGACCGAGGTCCCCAGTTCACTTCCAGAGTTTGGGGAGCGTTCATGGAACGGTTGGGGGTCTCGGTAAGCCTTACCTCGGGGTACCACCCAGAGAGTAATGGGCAGGTGGAACGAGTCAACCAGGATGTGGGTAGGTTTTTGAGGTCCTATTGCCGGGACCGGCCGGAGGAGTGGTCGAGGTTCATCCCCTGGGCAGAGATGGCCCAGAACTCTCTCCACCACTCCTCCACCAACTTAACACCTTTCCAGTGTGTTTTAGGTTATCAGCCGGTCCTGGCTCCGTGGCACGAGAGCCAGATCGAGGCCCCTGCGGTGGACGAGTGGATTCGGCGCTCGGAAGAGACGTGGGACGCTGCCCATGTCCATCTGCAGCGTGCCATCCGTCACCAAAAGGCGAGCGCCGACCGTCACCGCAGTGAGGCACCGGTGTACGCACCGGGAGATCGAGTCTGGCTCTCGACTCGAAACCTGCCCCTCCGCCTGCCCTGCCGGAAGCTGGGTCGGCGGTTTGTGGGGCCCTTCAAAGTCCTGAGAAGATTGAACGAGGTGTGTTACAGATTACAACTGCCTATAGAGTATAAAAATATTAACCCCTCGTTCCATGTGTCTCTTCTCAGGCCGGTGGTAGCTGGCCCACTCCAAGAGGATGAGATAGGAGAGACCCCTCCGCCCCCTTTGGACATCGAGGGGGCCCCGGCGTACAGAGTCCGGACCATCTTGGACTCGAGACGCCGGATGAGTGGTCTCCAGTATCTCGTGGAGTGGGAGGGGTACGGTCCGGAGGAACGGTGCTGGGTGCCCAGGAGGGACATACTAGATCCATCCCTCCTGACTGAGTTTCACCATGGGCATCCCACGCGCCCAGGTCCGCGTCCTCCTGGCCGTCCCCGAGGCCGGGGTCAAGGGGGGGGTACTGTCACGGTTTCGGCCGAGGCTGCTCCTCCTCCTGGTTCGGGCAGGCTCCGGCGTTCGCCGTCCCCGGAGTACTAGCTGCCACCGCTCTATGTTTCTGTGTTCCATTGCTTTTGTCTGTCTGTCACACCTGTGTTTGTTTTAGTGTTGATTACGTGTCTTATAAGTTCCATGTTGTAATCTAGGGGTTTTGTGTGTTGTTGTCCGTTGCCACGTTGTTTGATACGTGTTTATTTTTCCGTGTCTATTTTGCCTTGTTGAAGTGTTTTACGCGTGTGCGTAATGTTCCTCGCCTCTTCGTGTTTTCGAGGTCGGGGCTTGTACACTTACTTTGGACACTATTAAAAGTCTTGTTGGACTAACCTCTGCTTCCTGCACTTGACTCCTCCACCACATCCACGACGGCTCATGACAGGTATGGCCTAGGGTTAGTGTTAGGGTTAGGGTTAGGAGATGGTATGGCCTAGGGTTAGGGTTAGGGTTAAGGTTAGGGTTAGGAGATGGTATGGCCTAGGGCTAGGGTTAGGGTTAGGGTTAGGGTTAGGAGATGGTATGGCCTAGGGTTAGGGTTAGGGTTAGGGTTAGGAGATGGTATGGCCTAGGAGAGTGCAAAGGGCCATGGGCCACACCCCCACATGGTCACGCTATAACAATTGATTTAACATGCTAACTCTGCAAGGTCACACCCCTCACCCCGTGTGACCTACAGTCCTAAAAATGTATACATAGGTCTCGCTCCTCACAAGGAACACATTTGCCTCAAGAAACCATAAGGTCCGCCATGAGGTATTTTCCGCTATTTTGAATTTTGTGAAAAACATTCAAAACGCTACTCCTCTGGCACCGAATGACCAATCTGCATAAAAATATAGCCTTTATGGACAAATGCCTCTCAACACAACATTTTCCAGACCAATAAACATTCAGATGGGCGAGACCTGGCACATACAGTGGGGAAAAAAGTATTTAGTCAGCCACCAATTGTGCAAGTTCTCCCACTTAAAAAGATGAGAGAGGCCTGTAATTTTCATCATAGGTACAAGTCAACTATGACAGACAAATTGAGAATTTTTTTTCCAGAAAATCACATTGTAGGATTTTTTATGAATTTATTTGCAAATTATGGTGGAAAATAAGTATTTGGTCACCTACAAACAAGCAAGATTTCTGGCTCTCACAGACCTGTAACTTCTTCTTTAAGAGGCTCCTCTGTCCTCCACTCGTTACCTGTATTAATGGCACCTGTTTGAACTTGTTATCAGTATAAAAGACACCTGTCCACAACCTCAAACAGTCACACTCCAAACTCCACTATGGCCAAGACCAAAGAGCTGTCAAAGGACACCAGAAACAAAATTGTAGACCTGCACCAGGCTGGGAAGACTGAATCTGCAATAGGTAAGCAGCTTGGTTTGAAGAAATCAACTGTGGGAGCAATTATTAGGAAATGGAAGACATACAAGACCACTGATAATCTCCCTCGATGTGGGGCTCCACGCAAGATCTCACCCCGTGGGGTCAAAATGATCACAAGAACGGTGAGCAAAAATCCCAGAACCACACGGGGGGACCTAGTGAATGACCTGCAGAGAGCTGGGACCAAAGTAACAAAGCCTACCATCAGTAACACGCCAGGGACTCAAATCCTGCAGTGCCCCCTGCTTAAGCCAGTACATGTCCAGGCCCGTCTGAAGTTTGCTAGAGTGCATTTGGATGATCCAGAAGAGGATTGGGAGAATGTCAGATGGTCAGATGAAACCAAAATAGAACTTTTTGGTAAAAACTCAACTCGTCGTGTTTGGAGGACAAAGAATGCTGAGTTGCATCCAAAGAACACCATACCTACTATGAAGCATGGGGGTGGAAACATCATGCTTTGGGGCTGTTTTTCTGCAAAGGGACCAGGACGACTGATCCGTGTAAAGGAAAGAATGAATGGGGCCATGTATCGTGAGATTTTGAGTGAAAACCTCCTTCCATCAGCAAGGGCATTGAAGATGAAACGTGGCTGGGTCTTTCAGCATGACAATGATCCCAAACACACCGCCCGGGCAACGAAGGAGTGGCTTCGTAAGAAGCATTTCAAGGTCCTGGAGTGGCCTAGCCAGTCTCCAGATCTCAACCCCATAGAAAATCTTTGGAGGGAGTTGAAAGTCCGTGTTGCCCAGCGACAGCCCCAAAACATCACTGCTCTAGAGGAGATCTGCATGGAGGAATGGGCCAAAATACCAGCAACAGTGTGTGAAAACCTTGTGAAGACTTACAGAAAATGTTTGACCTGTGTCATTGCCAACAAAGGGTATATAACAAAGTATTGAGAAACTTTTGTTATTGACCAAATACTTATTTTCCACCATAATTTGCAAATCAATTCATAAAAAATCCTACAATGTGATTTTCTGGATTATTTTCTCTCATTTTGTCTGTCATAGTTGACGTGTACCTATGATGAAAATTACAGGCCTCTCTCATCTTTTTAAGTGGGAGAACTTGCACAATTGGTGGCTGACTAAATACTTTTTTCCCCACTGTAAATGCATATAAATCAGACATGGATATTTGTATTGTAACAAAACTTGGTACACATGTTTTAAACACTACCAAGACTCGACATATGCAAGCACATTCAGATCGACCAATGGAAAATGTTGCATTTAAAAATGTGGGGCCGATCAGGCCAGCGGTTCTGAAAAAGAAAATGTCAAAGGCATATTGCATGATCCGTCTGATGTTGAGTTCTGATATTTGGCAAGCATGGTAAGGATTAGATCAAATCAAATGTATTTATAAAGCCCTTTTTACATCAGCAGATGTCATAAAGTGCTATAAAGAAACCCAGCCTAAAACCTCAAACAGCAAGCAATGCAGATGTAGGAGCACGGTGGCTAGGAACAACTCCCTAGAAAGGCAGAAACCTAGGAAGAAACCTAGAGAGGAACCAGGCTCTGAGGGGTGGCAAGTCCTCTTCTGGCTGTGCCGGGTGGAGATTATAACAGTACATGGCCATTAAGGCCAGATTGTTCTTCAAGATGTTCAAATGTTCATAGATGACCAGCAGGGTCAAATAATAATCACAGTGATTGTAGAGGGTGCAACAGGTCAGTACCTCAGGAGTAAATGTCAGTTGGCTTTTCATAGCCGGGCATTTAGAGGTTGAAATAGCAGGTGCGGTAGAGAGAGAGAGTTGAAAACAGCAGGTCTGGGACAAGGTAGCACGTCCGGTGAACAGGTCAGGGTTCCATAGCCGCAGTCAGAACAGTTGAAACTGGAGCAGCAGCACGACCAGGTGGACTGGGGACAGCAAGGAGTCATCAGGCCAGGTAGTCCTGAGGCATGGTCCTAGGGCTCAGGTCCTCCGGGAGGGGAGGGAGAGAGGGAGAGGGAGAGAATTAGAGGGAGCATCCTTAAATTCACACAGGACACCAGATAAGACAAGATATTTACACCAGATATAAGACTGACCCCATCCTAGGGTGATGTGTCCGATTTAACCTGCTGGTGGAACAGTGGGCCCACAGCTTGAACTCCGGTATTGCTGTTTTAATTGTTCTTGTTCTTCGTCTTCATAGTCATCTCCTCTCCAGAGCGTGACCCAACCGTGCTGTATCGTATGACCACCACCCCCTTCACCTGGATGGAGATTCTCATCATATCCTGGGTCATTGGTCAGTCTGACATCATATCCTGCTGCTATAACATCATATCCTGGCTACTAACTCCCTCCCCCTTTCTCCCTTCTCTCCCTCCCTCCCCCTTTCTCCCTTCTCTCCCTCCCTCCCCCTTTCTCCCTTCTCTCCCTCTCTCCCCCTTTCTCCCTTCTCTCCCTCCCTCCCCCTTTCTCCCTTCTCTCCCTCCCTCCCCCTTTCTCCCTTCTCTCCCTCCCTCCCCCTTTCTCCCTTCTCTCCCTCCCTCCCCCTTTCTCCCTTCTCTCCCTCTCTCCCCCTTTCTCCCTTCTCTCCCTCCCTCCCCCTTTCTCCCTTCTCTCCCTCCCTCCCCCTTTCTCCCTTCTCTCCCTCCCTCCCCCTTTCTCCCTTCTCTCCCTCCCTCCCCCTTTCTCCCTTCTCTCCCTCCCTCCCCCTTTCTCCCTTCTCTCCCTCTCTCTCCCATCTATAGTTACAGTGTCTTCAGAAAGTATTCACACCCCTTGACTTTTTCCACATTGTGTTGTGTTACAGCCTAAATTTTAAATTGATTAAATTGAGATTTTGGGTCACTGGCCTACACACAATAACCCATAATATCAAAGTGGAATAATGCTTTTCAACATTTTTACAAATTAATAAAAAATGAAAATAAGGATTCAACCCCTTCGTTACAGGTGTCCTTCCTAACACAGTTGCCGGAGAGGAAGGAAACCTGTAAAGTATTTCAGTATGAGGCCAATAGCTGTGATAGGAGAGAACTGAGGCTGGATCAACAACATTGTAGTTACTCCACAATGCTTATTTTTCACAGTGAATGAAAGAAAAAATGTAAAAACCAATATTTCCCCTTTTTGTCCCCAGCATCAGATCTTTGAGCCAAAGAGAGGCTAAGGGAGGATTGATAGATTTCCAATCCAATAAAATCCTTCTGCGGGCCAACAGGGAGGCAAAGCCAAAGCCATCTAGCCAACAGGGAGGCATCTAGCTGTCTATTGATCAGAGAAGGATTGTTGTTTAGTTCTCCAAAAAAAGCAATTTCTGCACAACTTTATATGTAATTTTTCAGAAATGGTTTTAAACATAGTGGACCAATAGTCTGCCAGACGGGGACAGGACCAGAACATGTGGGTCCAGTCCCCCAAGCAGCCTTTACACCTGTCACATGTACCATCAATATTTAGGTAGAATTTGGACAATCTGGCCTTACTGAAATGGATACGGTGAAGTACCTTAAACTGTACAAGGCTGAGCCGGGCACAAGAGGAGCTTCCATTTACCCTCAGTAAGGTACCTTTCCAGACGTCATCAGAGATCTCTCCACCAAGTTCCTTATTCCACTCAGATAGGATTTTATCAAGTGACGGGTTATCAAGGGACATGATTATCTAAAAAATATGGGATACTGTATGAGTCCCTTTTGTTGAAAAGGTGTTTTCAAAAGGGCATCCAAACCCGATCCACGTATTGTTGTTCTAATCCCAGAATTGCATCGATCAGTTGTTTAATTTTCCGTTGTTTATTGAGAAGAGAGGAATGGACCATTATTTCGCCTCTAAGAACAACTTTAAGTGTTTCCCAAAGTGTAGATGGAGAGATCGATTCTGATTTATTTGTCTCAATAAAGACATCGATTGCATTCGATAGAACGGTGCAGAATTAATTGTTTGAAAGTAAAGATGAGTTAAATCTGCATGGGATATTATCTGTATAGTTCAATGAGAGGTTGAGCGACGTAGGAGCATGGTCACTATACACCATGGCGACCCTGCCTCCCTATAAGCTAAGGGTATTGATCATGTTCCGGCCTCAGTTAGAAAAGGGGACCGTCTTAAACAGCTAAACCAAAGGGACCGTTTTGGGATTTACAAACTACAGGCCACTAAGTACCCTGGTTTAAATGAAGATATGGATTTCCCACCTTTCCTGTAGGGTCGTGAGAGGTCCCTTTGCTGCCATCTAGTGGACATTTTGCTCTATTGCCCTCAGCTGTGTTAAGACCGTTGTGGTCCATGTTTGCTGTGTTCTAATGTACTTTAAAATAGATGTCTCTCCTATTCTTAACACTTTGCCCAGGCATATTCAAGGTTAGAACCACCTTTCTAGGGGTTCTGATGATTCTTGCCTTGAGATGCATTTTTTAAATAACATATCTACAGTATTTCACTTTTTAATGTGTATAGTATTTCTTACTACGTGTTGTCCAATGAATTCTGTAACCACTCCCTCTTCAAATCAGGGTTGATTGGAAAGGGAGTGGTAAACAGGTCCGTCAGATGCCCCAACACCACGGGAAACGCAGGAGAATCAATCAGATACAATCTAATGATCTCCTCATGGCCCTCCTGCGTTTTCATCCTGAGAGGCGCTGTGACCTCCCTAATCAACCCTGACCCCAAAGGGCGGCTATCTAGGGCATGGATAGGGAAGGGCACATCAACTGGTACAATAGGAATCCCTAACTTATAGGTGAACTGGCGATCAATAAAATTCCCAGCTGCGCCTGAATCTACTAGCGCCTTATGCTGGGAATGAGGAGAAACCTCGGGAAACACAACTTTAATACACATATGACCAACAGAGAGCTCTGGGTGAGTTGGGTGCCTTCTCACCTGGAATGACTCATCAGTGCGCTGCCTACTGCCTCGATTCCTAGGAGATCCTCCCCAGCACCGACCAGCAGTGTGTCCTCTGCGGCCACAGTTGGTGCAGGGGATGGCCTCTCTCCTGGTCTCTCTCCTAGTACCAGCACCTCCGAGCTCCATCGGGGTCGGCTCGGAAGTGCTGGGGGATGGAATGGATGGCCCCGAATCCGGACGTCCGCAGGTAGCCAACAGGGTATCCAGGCGAATCGACATGTCCACCAGTTGATCGAAGCTTAGGTTGGTGTCCCTGCAGGCCAATTCCCGACACACGTCCTCCCTCAGGCTACATCTGTAGTGGTCGATGAGGGCCCTCTCATTCCATCCCGCATTGGCAGCCAGCGTCCGGAAGTCCAGTGCGAACTCCTGCGCACTCCTCTTCCCCTGTCTGAGGTGGAATAGATGCTCACCCGCCGCTTTACCCTCTGGTGGATGATCGAATACTGCCCTGAAGCGGCGGGTGAACTCTGCATAGTTGACAGTAGTGGCGTCTATTCCCCCCCACTCGGCGTTGGCCCACTCCAGCGCCTTGCCGGACAGACAGGAGATGAGGGCGGACACGCTCTCGTATCCCGAGGGCACCGGGTGGATGGTTGCCAGGTAGAGTTCCACCTGGAGCAGGAAACCCTGACACCCGGCAGCTGTGCCATCATAAGCCCTCGGGAGCGAGAGCTGAATCCCACTGGACCCCGGAGGTGAAGCGATGGGCATAGCTGATGGTGGTGGTATCGTCGGAGGAGGTGTGGGCAGACCTCCTCTTTCCCATCGCTCCATAGTGTTCACCACCTGTTCCATGGCGGTGCCGAGAGCCTGGATCATGGCCGCTTGTTGTTCTACGCGCTCCTCCATTGATCCAGCTGGCACCGCCGCTCCTGCTGACTCCATGTCTTAAGGTGCGTGATTCTGTCATGTGCGACGTGTATGCGGTAGGCAAAGTCAAGAGCAGAAAAAAAGAGCAGAAGTAAAATAAAGTGACAGTAGGGAGGCTATATATACAGGGGGGTACCGTTGCAGAGTCAATGTGCGGGGGCACCGGCTAGTTGAGGTAGTTGAGGTAATATGTACATGCGGGTAGAGTTAAAGTGACTATGCATAAATACTTAACAGAGCAGCAGCAGCGTAAAAAGGATGGGGTGGGGGGGCAGTGCAAATAGTCCGGGTAGCCATGATTAGCTGTTCAGGAGTCTTATGGCTTGGGGATAGAAGCTGTTGAGAAGTCTTTTGGACCTAGACTTGGCACTCCGGTACCGCTTGCCGTGCGGTAGCAGAGAGAACAGTCTATGACTAGGGTGGCTGGAGTCTTTGACAATTTTGAGGGCCTTCCTCTGACACCGCCTGGTATAGAGGTCCTGGATGGCAGGAAGCTTTGCCCCAGTGATGTACTGGGCCGTACGCACTACCCTCTGTAGTGCCTTGCGGTCAGAGGCCAAGCAGTTGCCATACCAGGCGGTGATGCAACCAGTCAGGATGCTCTCGATGGTGCAGCTGTAGAATTTTTTGAGGATCTGAGGACCCATGCCAAATCTTTTCAGTCTCCGTAGGGGGAATAGGCTTTGTTGTGCCCTCTTCACGACTGCCTTGGTGTGTTTGGACCATGTTAGTTCGTTGGTGATGTGGACACCAAGGAACTTGAAGCTCTCAACCTGCTCCACTACAGCCCCGTTGATGAGAATGGGGGCGTGCTCAGTCCTCTTTTTTTCCCTGTAGTCCACAATCATCTCCTTTGTCTTGGTCACATTGAGGGAGAGGTTGTTGTCCTGGCACCACACGGCCAGATCTCTGACCTCCTCCCTATAGGCTGTCTCATCGTTGTCGGTGATCAGGCCTACCACTGTTGTGTCGTCGGCAAACTTAATGATGGTGTTGGAGTCGTGCCTGGCCATGCAGTCATGGGTGAACAGAGAGTACAGGAGGGGACTGAGCACGCACCCCTGAGGGGCCCCCGTGTTGAGGATCAGTGTGGCAGATGTGTTGTTACCTTTTATTTATTTATTTATTTATTTATTTTATTTCACCTTTATTTAACCAGGTAAACCAGTTGAGAACAAGTTCTCATTTACAACTGCGACCTGGCCAAGATAAAGCAAAGCAGTGCGATAAAAACAACAACACAGACTCCTGAGTGGCGCAGTGGTCTAAGGCACTGCATCGCAGTGCTAACTGTGTCACTAGAGATCCTGGTTCGAATCCAGGCTCTGTCGCAGCCGGCCGCGACCGGGAGACTCATGGGCGGCGCACAATTGGCCCAGCGTCGTCCAGGGTAGGGGAGGGAATGGCCGGCCGGGATGTAGCTCAGTTGATAGAGCATGGCGTTTGCAACGCCAGGGTTGTGGGTTCGATTCCCACGGGGGGCCAGTATATAAAAATATGTATTCACTAACTGTAAGTCGCTCTGGATAAGAGCGTCTGCTAAATGACTAAAATGTAAAAAAATGAGTTACATATGGGGTAAAACAAAACAAAAATCAAAAAAAATATACAACAGAAATACAATTAATATACAGTGTGCAAATTTAGCAAGTTATGGAGGTAAGGCAATAAAATAGGCTATAGTGCAAAATAATTACAATTTAGTATTAACACTGGAATGATGTGCAAGAGATGATGTGCAAATAGAGATACTGGGGTACAGATGAGCAAAATAAATAACAATATAGGGATGAGGTAGTTGGGCGGGCTAATTTCAGATGGGCTGTGTACAGGTGCAGTGATCGGTAAGGTGCTCTGACAACTGATGCTTAAAGTTAGTGAGGGAGATAAGTGTCTCCAGCTTCAGAGATTTTTGCAATTTGTTCCAGTCATTGGCAGCAGAGAACTGGAAGGAATTGCGGCCAAAGGAGGTGTTGGCTTTGGGGATGACCAGTGAGATATACCCGCTGGAGCGCAGACTACGGGTGGGTGTTGCTATGGTGACCAGTGAGCTAAGATAAGGCGGGGATTTGCCTAGCAGTGATTTATAGATGGCCTGGAGCCAGTGGGTTTGGCGACGAATATGTAGTGAGGACCAGCCAACAAGAGCGTACAGGTCACAGTGGTGGGTATTATATGGGGCTTTGGAGACAAAACGGATGGCACTGTGATAGACAACATCCAATTTGCTGAGTAGAGTGTTGGAGGCTATTTTGTAAATGACATCGTCGAAGTCGAGGATCGGTAGGATAGTCAGTTTTACGAGGGCATGTTTGGCAGCATGAGTGAAGGAGGCTTTGTTGCGAAATAGGAAACCGATTCTAGATTTAACTTTGGATTGGAGATTCTTAATGTGAGTCTGGAAGGAGAGTTTACAGTCTAACCAGACACCTAGATATTTGTAGTTGTCCACGTACTCTAGGTCAGACCCGTCTAGAGTAGTGATTCTAGTCGGGTGGGCGGGTGCAAGCAGCGTTCGGTTGAAGAGCATGCATTTTGTTTTACTAGTGTTTAAGAGCAGTTGGAGGCTACTGAAGGAGTGTTGTATGGAATTGAAGCTCGTTTGGAGGTTTGTTAACACAGTGTCCAATGAAGGGCCAGATGTATACAAAATGGTGTCGTCTGCGTAGAGGTGGATCTGAGAGTCACCAGCAGCAAGAGCGACGTCATTGATATACACAGAGAAAAGAGTTGGCCCAAGAATTGAACCCTGTGGCACCCCCATAGAGACTGCCATAGGTCCAGACAACAGGCCCTCCGATTTGACACATTGAACTCTATCTGAGAAGTAGTTGGTGAACCAGGCGAGGCAGTCATTTGAGAAACCAAGGCTATTTAGTCTGCCAATAAGAATGCGGTGGTTGACAGAGTCGAAAGCCTTGGCCAGGTCAATGAAAACGGCTGCACAGTACTGTCTATTATCGATCGCGGTTATAATATCATTTAGGACCTTGAGCGTGGCTGAACTGCACCCATGACCAGCTCGGAAACCGGATTGCATAGCGGAGAAGGTACGGTGGGATTCAAAATGGTTGGTGATCTGTTTGTTGACTTGGCTTTCAAAAACTTAACCTACCCTTACCTACCCTTACCACCTGGGGGAGGCCCGTCAGGAAGTCCAGGATCCAGTTGCAGAGGGAGGTGTTTAGTCCCAGGATCCTTAGCTTAGTGATGAGCTTAGAGGGAACTATGGTGTTGAATGCTGAGCTGTAGTCAATGAATAGCATTCTCACGTAGGTGTTCCTCTTGTCCAGGTGGGAAAGGGCAGTGTGGAGTGCAATAGAGGTTGCATCATCTGTGGATCTGTTGGGGCGGTATGCAAATTGGAATGGGTCTAGGGTTTCTGGGATAATTCTGTTAATTTGAGCCATGACCAGCCTTTCAAAGCACTTCATGGCTACAGACGTCAGTGCTACGGGTCGGTAGTCATTTAGGCAGGTTATCTTAGAGTCCTTGGGCATGGGGACTATGGTGGTCTGCTTGAAACATGTTGGTATTACAGACTCAGTCAGGGACATGTTGAAAATGTCAGTGAAGACACTTTCCAGTTGGTCAGCACATGCTCGGAGTACACGTCCTGGTAATCCGTCAGGCCCTGCGGCCTTGTGAATGTTGACCTGCTTAAAAGTCTTACTCACATCGGCTACGGAGAGCGTGATCACATAGTCATCCGGAACATCTGGTGCTCTCATGCATGCTTCAGTGTTGCTTGCCTCGAAGCGAGCATAGAAGTGGTTTAGCTCGTCTGGTAGGCTTGTGTCACTGGGCAGCTCGCGGCTGTGCTTCCCTTTGTAGTCTGTAATAGTTTTCAAGCCCTGCCACATCCGACGAGCGTCAGAGCAAGTGTAGTACGATTCAATCTTAGTCCTGTATTGACTCTTTGCCTGTTTGATGGTTCGTCGGAGGTCATAGTGGGATTTCTTATAAGCGTCCAGGTTAGAGTCCCGTTCCTTGAAAGCGGCAGCTCTACCCTTTAGCTCAGTGCGGATGTTTTATGCGCCAGACATAGAATGCTTTAGCCTCGACCAGTGTGTAAAAAATTAGGTTTCTCTCCCTCGTAAAAGACACGAAAATAGGCAGGGTGTAGGAGCTGAAATGTTATCCCCTTCTTATAGAGACAGGTTTTGATGTCCTTGAATTCAGCTCGTTTTATCACGAGTTTGGCACTCAGGTCTGGGTAGAATCAATTATCTTGGCCACGGAATTTTGGTTGATGCTCCCTTGCCCAGCGCATTGAACGTTCCTTGTCTTGGTGATAATGAAAGCGGGCTATGATCGCCCTAGGTTGCTCCCCTAAGTTGGGTTTGGGGGGCGAGGGATCTGTGCGCTCGGTCGAGCTCCGGCGGCTTGTCAAAGACACCGTTACCCATCACCCATCACTTCCACCAGCATGTTGTCAAAGACACCGTTACCCATCACTTCCACCAGCATGTTGTCAAAGACACCGTTACCCATCACCCATCACTTCCACCAGCATGTTGTTAAAGACACCGTTACGCATCACCCATCACTTCCACCAGCATGTTGTCAAAGACACCGTTACCCATCACTTCCACCAGCATGTTGTCAAAGACACCGTTACCCATCACTTCCACCAGCATGTTGTCAAAGACACCGTTACCCATCACCCATCACTTCCACCAGCATGTTGTCAAAGACACCGTTACCCATCACCCATCACTTCCACCAGCATGTTGTCAAAGACACCGTTACCCATCACCCATCACTTCCACCAGCATGTTGTTAAAGACACCGTTACCCATCACCCATCACTTCCACCAGCATGTTGTTAAAGACACCGTTACGCATCACCCATCACTTCCACCAGCATGTTGTCAAAGACACCGTTACCCATCACCCATCACATCCACCAGCATGTTGTCAAAGACACAGTTACCCATCACTTCCATCAGCATGTTGTCAAAGACACCGTTACCCATCACTTCCACCAGCATGTTGTCAAAGACACCGTTACCCATCACCCATCACTTCCACCAGCATGTTGTCAAAGACACCGTTACCCATCCCTTCCTGTCACGGTTTCTGCCGAGGCTGCTCCTTCTCCTTGTTCGGGCAGGCTTCGGCGGTCGTCGTCCCCGGAGTACTAGCTGCCACCGTTCGTTGTTTCTGTGTTTGTTTGGTTTGGTCTGTTTTGGTACACCTGTTTCTCATTTTGTCTTGATTATGTGTCCTTTAAGTTCTCGTTGTTTCTGTCTTGTGGTTGTGTGTAGTTGTTCCGTGTCAGCAGGTGTTGCCAGTCAGTTTGTGCTCTATTGTAGATAGAGAGTCCGCACTGTTGTGCGTGTGTTGTATTTTTACGCTGAGTGCGTTGTTTTTCTTGTGCCTCCGGCTCTGTTTGTAGCTCTGTGGACTTTATTAAAGTATTTTTGGACTTGCATCTGCATCCTGCATTTGATTCCCACACCACACCTACGCCCGTTTCTGAGAGAACTACACACCACTCATGGAGTCAGCAGGAGCAGCAGCAGCGACCGAGTCATGGGAGGAGCGCGTCCGCGGACAGGATGACAGGATAGCCCAAATCACCAACGCTCTACAGGGAGTCATGAATACCCTGCATCGCCTGGAGACCAGTTGGGCACCCACGCCTCCTCCTACATTACCACCAGCACCGGTCAGTCCCTTAGTCCACGCTCCGGAACCCAGTGGGATTCGGCTCTCGCTCCCGAGGGCGTATGATGGTACCGCTGCCGGGTGTCAAGGTTTCCTCCTACAAGTTGAACTCTATCTCGCCACCGTACACACGGTGCCCTCGGGACACGAGAGCGTTTCCGCCCTCATCTCCTGTCTCACCGGCAAGGCGTTGGAGTGGGCCAACGCCGAATGGAGGAGAGTAGACCCTGCGACGATCACCTATGCGGAGTTCTCCCGTCGCTTCAGGGCTGTATTCGACCATCCACCTGAGGGGAAGGCGACGGGAGAACGTCTATTCTACCTCCGACAGGGGAAGAGGAGCGCCCAGGAGTTTGCACTGGAGTTCCGGACTCTAGCGGCAGACGCAGGGTGGAATGAGCGGGCCCTCATAGACCACTTCCGCTGCAGCCTTCGGGAGGACGTCCGTCGTGAGTTGGCCTGCAGGGACACCACCCTCACGTTTGACCAGTTGGTGGACATGGCCATTCACCTAGACACCCTGTTGGCCACCCGCGGACGTCCTGAGTGGGGGTCGTTCATTCCACCCTCCAGCACCTCCGAGCCTAGTCCTATGGAGCTCGGGGGTGCTGGCGCTAGAGAGGAGAGGAGAAGGAGCCCCAGGGGGACCAACCCCTGTACCAACTGTGGCCGTGGAGGACACAATGCGGCCAGGTGCTGGGGGGGGTCTCCTAGGGAACGAGACGGCAGGCCACGCACTGGGGAGTCCTTCCAGGTGAGTAGGCGCCCCACTAACCCAGAGCTCTCTGTTGTGCACCTAACCATACCTGTTTGCTTGGTGGCACCTCGTTCCCAGCATAAGGCGCTAGTAGATTCAGGCGCAGCTGGGAATTTTATAGATCGGCGATTTTGTACAGAGTTAGGGATTCCCCTCCTTCCTGTCAGTAATAATTTCCCTGTACATGCTCTAGATAGCCGTCCGTTGGGATCGGGGTTGATTAGGGAGGTCACAGCTCCACTTAGGATGGGGACGCAGGAGGGTCATGAGGAGACTATTCAGCTATATCTTATTGACTCTCCAGCGTATCCGGTGGTGCTGGGGCTTCCCTGGTTGATTACCCATAATCCCTCTATTTCGTGGCAACAGAGGGCTCTTAAGGAGTGGTCTGCCCAGTGTGTAGGGCGATGTCTGGGCGTTTCCGTAGGGGCGACCTCGGTGGAGAGTCCAAACCAAGTGCCCGCATTGCACATTCCCCCCGAGTATGAGGATTTAGCACTTGTGTTTAGTAAGGCGAAGGCGACGCAATTGCCACCACATAGACAGGGGGATTGTGCGATAGACCTCCAGGTAGGAGCTGCGCTTCCGCGGAGCCATGTGTATCCTTTGTCTCAAGAGGAGAAGAGAGCTATGGAGACTTACATAGCCGAGTCTCTGAGACAGGGATACATACGGCCCTCCACTTCCCCTGCGTCCTCGAGTTTCTTTTTTGTGAAGAAAAAGGATGGAGGTTTGCGCCCGTGTATTGATTACCGCAGTCTCAATCAGATTACTGTGAAATACAGTTATCCACTCCCTCTGATTGCGACTATGACGGAGTCCTTACACGGGGCGCGGTTCTTCACAAAATTGGACCTCATGAGCGCATACAACTTGGTGTGTATTAGGGAGGGAGACGAATGGAAGACAGCATTTAGTACCACCTCGGGTCATTACGAGTATCTCGTCATGCCATACGGGTTAATGAATGCTCCTTCAGTCTTCCAATCCTTCGTAGATGAGATCTTCCGGGATATGCAGGGGCAAGGAGTGGTCGTGTACATTGACGACATTCTGGTGTATTCTTCTACCCGAGCCGAGCATGTAGCCCTGGTGCGCCGAGTGTTGAGGAGATTGTTGGAGCATGACCTGTATATCAAGGCAGAGAAATGTTTGTTTTTCCAGGAGTCTGTCTCCTTTTTGGGTTATCAGTTGTCTGCGTCAGGGGTAAAGATGGAGGTTGACCGTGTGTCGGCCGTGCGTAATTGGCAAACTCCAACCACTGTTAAAGAGGTGCAGCGGTTCTTGGGCTTTGCGAATTACTACAGGAGGTTTATCCGGGGTTTTGGACAGGTGGCAGCTCCCATAACGTCTCTTCTAAAGGGAGGTCTGGTGCGCTTGCAGTGGTCTGCTGAGGCTGATAGGGCTTTTGGGAGACTGAAGGACCTGTTTACCTCGGCGCCGGTGCTGGCGCATCCGGATCCCGCGCTACCATTCCAGGTCGAGGTAGACGCATCTGAAGCCGGTATAGGGGCCGTGCTCTCGCAACGGTCTGGCACGCCACTGAAACTCCGCCCCTGTGCTTTTTACTCTAAAAAGCTCAGTCCGGCGGAGCGAAATTATGACGTGGGGGACAGGGAGCTGCTAGCCGTGGTCCAGGCCCTAAAGGTGTGGAGGCATTGGCTTGAGGGGGCTCAACACCCTTTCCTCATTTTGACTGACCACCGAAACCTGGAGTACATCCGGGCAGCTAGGAGACTGAACCCTCGCCAGGCTAGGTGGAACATGTTTCTGGCCCGGTTTGTTTTTAAGATCACGTACATCCCTGGGTCCCAGAACGGTAAGGCAGATGCCCTGTCCCGGCGGTATGACACGGAGGAGAGGTCCGTTGAGCCCACGCCCATACTCCCGCCGTCTTGCCTGGTGACACCGGTGGTGTGGGAGGTCGATTCCGAAATCGAGCGGGCGTTGCGTACCGATCCTAGCCCTCCACAGTGTCCTGTGGGTCGGAAGTACGTTCCGCTCGAGGTTCGGGATCGACTTATATATTGGGCTCACACGTCACCCTCCTCTGGACATCCAGGGATTGGCCGGACGGTGCACTGCCTTAGCACTAAGTACTGGTGGCCAACGTTAGCCAGGGATGTGAGGGTTTATGTTTCCTCCTGCTCGGTGTGTGCCCAGTGTAAGGCACCCAGACACCTGCCCCGGGGTAAGCTACAACCCCTGCCCGTTCCACAACGACCCTGGTCTCACCTCTCGGTGGATTTCGTTACTGACCTTCCCCCCTCCCAGGGAAATACCACCATCCTGGTCGTTGTGGATCGGTTCTCGAAGGCCTGTCGTCTCCTTCCCATGCCGGGTCTCCCCACTGCCCTACAGACCGCTGAGGCACTATTCACTCACGTCTTCCGGCATTACGGGGTACCCGAGGATATAGTGTCTGATCGAGGCCCCCAGTTTACCTCTCGAGTCTGGAGAGCGTTCATGGAGCGCTTGGGGGTCTCGGTGAGCCTTACCTCGGGGTACCACCCGGAGAGCAATGGGCAGGTTGAACGGGTAAACCAGGATGTGGGTAGGTTTCTGAGGTCGTATTGCCAGGGCCAGCCGGAGGAGTGGGCGAGGTATGTTCCCTGGGCCAAGATGGCCCAGAACTCCCTTCGCCACTCCTCCACCAGACTCACTCCTTTCCAATGTGTATTAGGGTACCAGCCGGCTCTGGCACCCTGGCATCAGAGCCAGATCGAGGCCCCTGCGGTGGATGAGTGGGTGCGGCGCTCGGAGGAGACGTGGAACGCTGCTCACGTACATCTGCGACACAAGGCGTCGACACAAGGCGAGCGCCGATCTCCACCGCAGTGAGGGACCGGTGTACGCACCAGGAGATCGAGTCTGGCTCTCAACCAGAAACATGCCCCTCCGCCTGCCCTGCCGGAAGCTGGGTCGGCGGTTTGTGGGGCCTTTTAAAGTCCTGAGGAGGTTGAACGAGGTGTGTTACAGATTACAACTTCCTATTGATTATAAGAATATTAACCCCTCGTTCCATGTGTCTCTCCTCAGGCCGGTGGTAGCTGGTCCACTCCAGGACTGTGAGATAGCAGAGACTCCTCCGCCCCCGCTGGACATCGAGGGGGCTCCGGCGTACACAGTTCGGTCCATCCTGGATTCGAGACGCCGGATGGGGGGTCTCCAATATCTCGTGGAGTGGGAGGGGTACGGTCCGGAGGAGCGGTGCTGGGTGCCGAGGAGAGATATCTTAGACCCGTCCCTTCTGACTGAGTTCCATCGTGGTCATCCCACGCGCCCTGCTCCGCGTCCTCCTGGTCGTCCCCGAGGCCGGGGTCGGCGCACGGCTGGAGCCGCGCGTCAAGGGGGGGAGTACTGTCACGGTTTCTGCCGAGGCTGCTCCATCTCCTTTTTCGGGCAAGCTTCGGCGGTCGTCGTCCCCGGAGTACTAGCTGCCACCGTTCGTTGTTTCTGTGTTTGTTTGGTTTGGTCTGTTTTGGTACACCTGTTTCTCATTTTGTCTTGATTATGTGTCCTTTAAGTTCTCGTTGTTTCTGTCTTGTGGTTGTGTGTAGTTGTTCCATGTCAGCAGGTGTTGCCATTCCGTTCGTGCTCTATTTTTATAGAGAGTTCCGCACTGTTGTGCGTGTGTTGTATTTTTACGCTGAGAGCGTTATTTTTCTCGTGCCTCCGGCTCTGTTTGTAGCCGTTCATTCTGTGGACTTTATTAAAGTATTTTTGGACTTGCATCTGCATCCTGCATTTGATTCCCACACCACACCTACGCCCGTTTCTGACACTTCCACCAGCATGTTATCAAAGACACCGTTACCCATCACCCATCACTTCCACCAGCATGTTATCAAAGACACCGTTACCCATCACCCATCACATCCACCAGCATGTTGTCAAAGACACCGTTAACCATCACCCATCACTTCCACCAGCATGTTGTCAAAGACACCGTTACCCATCACCCATCACTTCCACCAGCATGTTGTCAAAGACACCGTTACCCATCACTTCCATCAGCATGTTGTCAAAGACACCGTTACCCATCACCCATCACTTCCACCAGCATGTTATCAAAGACACCGTTACCCATCACTTCCATCAGCATGTCGGAGACAAATTTCACAGCGTTGACTCCAGTCTCAATTCCCTCCATGACGCCAATGATCCGGATGTTTTCCCTTCTGGTATAATTCTCCAATGATTCTACCTTGGAATGTAGAGCTCTGTTGGCCGTTTTCATATGAGATACAGCTGCCTCTAGCTCGGCAGTCCGCTCGGTGTTGTCAGTGGAGAAACCTTCTAGTGTATTGAGGCGTCGCCCAAACGTGTTGACTGTTTCTCGAAAGGCGTCAATGGAAAGTTTGGAGTGGTGCCATTGAAGTACTGATGAGAAGCCATATCCTCTTTTAGGCTACTTCTTTGTTTAGCTAGCTCAGCTACAAGGTCATAGACAAGGCCAGGGATTGTCGCGGCAGCCATTTTAGGTAGTTGGTTCGACGATGTGTTGGTCGTAGCAGTTCTCCTTGGGTTGGTCTTGCTCATGCTACCATAAAAAGTGATTAAAGAATATAACCAACTGATACATCAACATGAAAACTAACAGTGGCGTGTAAAAACTTTAAAATAAAAGTTTAATTGGGGACCTCTCTCAAACACGTCTTCTTACATCGCCCGACCGGAAGTCAACCATTACTCCACAATACTAACCTAAATGACCGAGTGAAAAGAAGGACGTTTGTACAGGATAAAAATTATTCTAAAATATGAATCCTGTTTGCAACAAGGCACTAAAGTAAAACTGCAAAAAATTATTTGGGGCAAATCCAACACAATACATCACTGAGTACCACTCTTCATATTTTCAAGCATGGTGGTGGCTGCATCATGTTATGGGTATGCTTGTCATCGGCAAGGACTAGGGAGTTTTTTGGATAAAAAATGTACGGAATAGAGCTAAGCACAGGCAACATCCTAGAGGAAAACCTGGTTCAGTCTGCTTTCCAACAGACAAATTCACCTTTCATCAGGATAATAACCTAAAACATATATATATGAGTTGCTTACCCACATGACATTGAATGTTCCTGAGAGGCATAGTTACAGTTTTGACTTAAATCGGCTTGAAAATCTATGGCAAGACTTGAAAATGGCTGTCTAGCAATGATCAACAACCAACTTGACAGAGCTTGAAGAATGTAAAAAATAATGATCTGCAAATATTGAACAATCCAGGTGTGAAAAACTCTTAAAGACTTACCC
This sequence comes from Coregonus lavaretus, assembly GCF_964263955.1. NCBI lineage: Eukaryota > Metazoa > Chordata > Actinopteri > Salmoniformes > Salmonidae > Coregonus > Coregonus lavaretus. The sequence continues at coordinate 51,021 of NW_028160892.1, forward strand.
AGAAAGACTCACAGCTGAAATCGCTGGCAAAGGTGATTCTAACATGTATTGACTCAGGGGTTATGGAAATTAGATACTTCTGTATTTCATTTTCAATAAATTAGCAAACATTTCTAAAAACATGTTTTCACTTTGTCATTATGGGGTACTGTGTGTAGATGGATGAGAAAAACATATATTTAATCTAATTTGAATTCAGAATGTACTACAACTAAATGTAAAGTAAGTCAAGCGGTATGATCTGAACTGAGGTGAAAGGAGTATCTATGAGCTACTAACTCCCTTCCTCAGGTATGATTTGGGCGGAGGTGAAGGAGATTTGGTCCCAGGGAGCGGGAGAATACCTCTTAGAACCCTGGAACTTCCTGGACTTTGGAATGTTGGCCATCTTCCTGGGGTCCTTCAGTTCCCGCCTCTCTGCCTATAACCACGCCCACTCAGCCCAACTATATGTCCACACACACCACACCCACCTCTCTACGCTGGACAACATCACCCTTCCACCACACATACACTACTACACACTGGGTGAGTAAACATGCACATACACACACACACACACACACACACACACACACACACACACACGACTTGGACTTGAGTCAATCAATCATTGAATCAACCAACCAACCAACCACCCCCCCACCCCCCCCCACCCCAGCTCGTCTCTCCTGGTTGCCATCTGACCCCCAGCTGGTATCTGAGGGGCTGTATGCGGTTGCAGTGGTGCTCAGTTTCAGCCGCATCGCCTACATCCTGCCGGCTAATGAAAGCTTCGGACCGCTGCAGATATCACTGGGACGCACTGTTAAAGGTACGTACCTGACTAACTGCTATTATTGCAGCCAGGTCACCCAAGACACAATTCAATATTTGACATCCATCCATGTCTGAGGATGTCATGAGGTGACGTGGTAAAGCGCCCACTAGGGGCAGCAGTGAGCGGTGTTACCGTCCAGGTTTTCCGTTTCGCTAGAGTGTTATGGACAGGGATGGCGGATGGGCGTGAGCATCTGCCGCTTATTCCGAAGTTTGCAAGTGTGAATCCAGTGATGTAAAGTTGTTTTTGGTCATTTTGTTTTAAGCCTATCCCAAACCTTAACCCTTACCTTAACCAACCAATCAGAGTTAATGCCTAACCTTAAGAATTTTGAGTTAACGCCTGAACTGAACTCTAACCTTAAAAATGAAATCGGAGTTAATGCCTAAACATAACCTTAAACACTTCAAAATGTTATTCTTGGAACAACTTTGAAATTTGACGTTTGAGAAACATGGTTGAACGTCTAATTCTGACATGAGACTGTGAGAGCTGGTAGGTTTCTGGGTGGATGTTCTACTCACTGCATTCTCAATTGGTGTTCATAAAGATTCATTCTAAAGTGCATTACAATGACATTTCTAAAGGAGGCAAATCACTAGTAGGAAAACCTTTTGTCATCATTGTGATGTCGTCAAATTTACTTTACATGTAGGATAACGTTAACTATATAGCCAAGAGTGAGGGGAGAGCACCGGATCTTAGCTATCTAACTTTAGTATTGCTAAGTATTTTTGACGTACCTTGCTTGCTAATGACAACATTCTGTCTAAAGTAAAATTGACGACATAATGATGACAAAGTTGTTTCCTACTAATTATTTTATTATTACTGTATTAACATTGTCATATTTCAAGGCCAATACTTTGTAATTAAAACAAAACAATCATTAGCCTCCTTAAAGAATGACTGAGCATCACTATGAGTCTTGAGAACATTGATAACGATGGCGTGACGCGACCAGGTGACGTAAGAGCAAACCATGAATACTCCTTTGTAGATGGAATCGGATGAGAACAGTAAAGGTCCCAACACAGAGCCTTGAGGAACACCACAATAACCTCTCTGTTAATCTCCCTGATTATATCATATATAACCCTAACACCACAATAACCTCTCTGTTAATCTCCCTGATTATATCATATATAACCCTAACACCACAATAACCTCTCTGTTAATCTCCCTGATTATATAACTTTCTCACCCTTCCCGTGTGTGTGTGTTTGTTTGTGTGTGTGTGTGTGTGTGTGTGTGTGTGTGTGTGTGTGTGTGTGTGTGTGTGTGTGCGTACGTTGCAGACATCTTGAAGTTCATGGTGATCTTCATCCTGGTGTTCCTGGCGTTTATGATCGGAATGTTCAACCTCTACTCCTACTACCTGGGGGCCAAGCAGAACGACGCCTTTACCACGTAACACATTCACACACACTCCTACTACCTGGGGGCCAAGCAGAACCATGCCTTTACCACGTAACACATTCACACACACTACTCCTACACAGAAACAACTTCCATGTAGCCTTTAGCTCAGCAGGCTAATTCAGAAGGTTTCAACCCAGTCCGTTACATAGGGCTTTATTTTCATTATAATGATTTTTATTTCCAATGGTGCTTCAAATAACTCCACCATCCTCCCTTCTATTTCCCCTCTCTCCTCCCCCCTCCCTCCTTCCCTCCTCCCCCCTCACTCCTCCCCTCCTTCTCTCCTTCTCTCCTTCCCTCTACCCTCCCCCATACCTCCTCCCCCTTCTCTCCCTCCTCCTCCCCCTCCCTCCTCCCATCCTCATCCCTCATCCCTCCCTCTTCCTCCCTCCCTCTCTCCTTCCCCTCCCTCCCACTCCCCGTTCCCTCCCCTTCTTCCCCCCCTCCTTCCCTCTTCCCCCCTCCTTCCCTCTTCCCCCCTCCCCTCCCCCTTCCCTCCCCTCCCTCCCTCCTCCTTCCCTCCCCCCCTCCCTCCCTCCAGTCTCGAGGAGAGCTTTAAGACTCTGTTTTGGGCGATCTTCGGCCTGTCGGAGGTGAAGTCGGTAGTCATTAACAACGATCACAAGTTCATTGAGAACATCGGCTACGTGCTGTATGGTGTTTATAATGTTACCATGGTGATCGTTCTGCTCAACATGCTGATCGCTATGATCAACAGCTCCTTCCAGGAGATAGAGGTACACACACTTCACAACTGATGCTACCGCACTCTTAATATGACTGTTAAATACTGAACAAATATTTACTCTGTTCTACTGAGACATTCTCTCTCTCTCTCTCTCTCTCTCTCTCTCTCTCTCTCTCTCTCTCTCTCTCTCTCTCTCTCTCTCTCTCTCTCTCTCTCTCTCTCTCTCTCTGTCTCTCTCTCTCTCTCTCTCTCTGTCT